>NC_135817.1:73577074-73877074 GCF_964213995.1 Mustelus asterias
TCGAACCCGGGTTCCTTGGTGCTGTGAGGCAGCAGTGCTAACCATTGATAGGAAATGTTACTAAAGATATATGCTACCCTGATGCCCAAAATGTTTATTTAATGCAAGACTTAATATGAAATAATTTGAAAGTACTTTTGTGGCCAGTTTGCAACAATGCCAATTCTGCAGTTGCATCATAATCAGATCTTCAGCTAATAATTTACTTGGAAATCAATAGTAGTTGGCTAGAGGGCCAAGTACATCTTGTCCAGCAAGTCAGCGCCATTTAATCTGTGACTGGTGGAATAGCTCAGTAATCACCAGGCATTTCTGGTTAACTTCAACAAGAGGACAAGGTCCATTCCAATCACTGACTGAGGTTCATTATCAGACTTTCTTTAAAAAAAAGTGTGTACCATGGTACAGTTTTTGGATGTGCCACATGTTTTATAAGGACTCCAGAGTTCAGCAATTCTTTTTCTTATTTGATATATTATTGTCACATGTATTGGGATACAGTGAAAAGTATTGTTTCTTGTGCGCTATGCAGACAAAGCATGCATGTACATAGGGAAGGAAAGGTTTCACTGCAGAATGTAGTGCAACGGTCACAGCTAGGGTGTAGAGCAGTGGTTCCCAAACTTTTTTCACTGGGCCGCACTTTCGGAATAAAAATTTGCTTGCGCCACACCGAATTTTTTATTGATAAGAAATACATTCAAAAACAAAAAAAAACTCCTAGCAGTGCTTGATTCATAACATAGAACACAACTACTTTATAATATGATCATGGGACATCCAGAAAGTATAAAACAATGCTTGTTTAAACCGTGTTTAAATGTTTCTTTGATTGTCCTTGAATCTTCCCGCCACACTTGCCATCCTCTCTCGCCGCACCAGTGTGGCGCGCCGCACACTTTGGGAACCACTGGTGTAGAGAAAGATAAGTTTATAGATTTATTTATTCGTGTCACAAGTAAGCTTACATTAACACTGCAACAAATTTTACTGTGAAAATCCCCTTGTGACTCAACTTAGTTGAAGGGAGGTCATAGAAATCATAGAAACCCTACAGTACAGAAAGAGGCCATTCGGCCCATCGAGTCTGCACCGACCACAATCCCACCCAGGCCCTACCCCCATATCCCTACACATTTTACCCACTAATCCCTCTAACCTACGCATCTCAGGACACTAAGGGGCAATTTTAGCATGGCCAATCAACCTAACCCATTTAAAAAGCCTGATGGCAGCAGGGAAGAAGCTGAGTTTGCACATACACTCAGATATTGTATTTTCTAAATCTTTTTTTTCCCTCTACCTTACTCTCTTTTCTAGTTTTGACTGTTGATACCTTCCTTGGACAAATAAATGATCCTGTGTGAGAAAGGCTAGGTAGATGAAAAGTGGCGCCATTCAGCTCCTCCAAGGCTAGAGGCCGCTGCCGGTCACCCGACACGACGTTCCGCCCAACTCCAAGCACAGGAAGCGCTTGGTCTTCATGGCGGATCTGCGTTCTCGCTCGGTTGGCTAACGATTGGCCCGGCGCTTCGCGGAGCTCGTGCCTTTCCGTCTTGCCAGCACGAGCAAAGGGTGCGGATCTCATTGGCTGACGAAGATAAACGAAGCGGAGGGGGGGGGGGGGGGGAGGGCAAGCCGAGGCGGTCGGCCACTTTTCCCCTGTCGTCGTCCCCCCCCCCAAACCCCGCTTTGTCAGTCAACCTAACTTGCTAAGCACCTTAAGCCACCTCCCACTTCTCCCTCCCCCCCTCGCCGATTGGCTACGCGCCGCTCCGGGGCCCGACGTCGACGTGGTGGACGCGTTCGGCGAATGGTTCGCGCCGCCCGTCAATCAAAACCAACCTTCCCCCTCCCCTTCCCTCACCCACCCCGGCATCAAGTTAGATCGACCGAGAGGTTACAGCTGCAGTGAGAGGGAGAAAGAGATAGGCGGAAAAAAAAACAGTACAAAGACAGTCGAGTGAATTAGGGAGGGGTTTTAACCGTTTTAATTGGGGGGGTTAAAAAAAAAGACACGGGTTTTTCCCCCCCCCCCCACCTCAGAAATCGTTTTAATTTTTTTTTATCGCCTTGCGAGGAGAGATTTTTGTGGAGAAAAAAAGAATCAGTCGAGAAATTAAAAAAGAAACCACCACCACCACCTACCCCCTCCCTCCCTCCCTCCCTCCCTCCAACCTCTCAGGATTGAATAGAACTGAAGGAGCCGCCATGGCAGGAACCACCACCACTACCACCATCATCATCACCACCACCACCACCACCATCCTGCATTGAGAGCTCAGTCAAGATCAATGTAGAGCGCTCTGAAATCCGTCTCAAGATTCATTCTCTGGCCATTACCGTCAAAAAAAGGATTTTTTTTTTGGGGGGGGGGTGTTGTGTGTGTGTGTTTTAAGAGAAACGCAACTAATTTGGGAGAAATTAGCGCGATGAAACCAGGTGGACAGGATTAAAATCAAGAAAGGGAAGAGGAGAAGGAAGAGGAGGAGGAGGAGGGGGAAAGAAAATAAAGGAATATAAAAGTGTCTTTTTAAAAAAAAATATATATGTTTGAAAAATTAGATGTCGCTTTAAAGTAATCATGAGTGGTCGACCCAGGACAACGTCTTTTGCTGAGAGCTGCAAACCTGTGCAGCAGCCGTCTGCTTTTGGGAGCATGAAAGTCAGCAGTAAGTACATTTTTTTTTTACAAATCCAAATCATATTTTTCCTAATTTTGAATCTCTTTCCCCACCCCCAAAACATTATCAATCGAGCGAGTAATCGATTTCACGATCTGTGGTCTTCCTTAATTAACATCCTGTGTTAATATTTTTAAAAGAAAATATATATATATATATAGTCCAGACTGGAAATGATTCGCCGGATCTACTGCTTATGGCCGTAAGGATTCCTGTTCGCAATCCACTTACAATCGAAAAAGACGGAAAACTTTGATCTGCTGAGAAATGTATTTTAAACTGATGGTCGACCCTGTTTCCTTTAACTTGGCGATCACTTATTAACATCAACATCACTTGAATATTTCTCACTCTCAATGAGTTGGCAAGGGGAATTTTTTTCAATTTCTGAAGGGTGCAGATATTAGAATAACTTTATTGTACAACCAGTGGATATTGACTTAATTCTTTGTGATGTCCTCTCTCTCCAGCCTTTTTTTTTGTATCTGCGTGTCCACCAGGTTAATTATAGAGGTGTGGTATGGTTAGGAATTTGGCATGTTTTAATGGTGTGTTATTTGGGGTTTTTAACACCTCTGTTATTTGAGTTTGGCATATTCAAACATGATATACTTCTTAAGCTGCAGTAACATTTATCATTCTTGAAGAATGCTGATTCTAACAAATAGACGAATTACATGTTCAATGATGTAAAACTTATTATGGGGCTGTTCTTGGTCCCAAAAGTACAGGGTATGTTGTTTATAGTTTTTAAAATGCAAGTAGAGTTGTGTGGTAGTATACAAGCAGGATCTAGCTTAATTTAGTTTTCTACAATTCACAAATATTTCACTCCTTAAACAATTGAGTAAAAGTGGAGGTGGGAATGTTGACTAACTGAAGTGATGAATGAATAGTAGTACTATGACATCTCTGCTGGAGACATGCAACCCCTAAACTTGTTGCCATTAATAATGAATATGAACATAGAGATAACTTTTTGGGCGATGGAGTATGAAAGTTTAATTAAGATTCTAACTTTAAAGTTGGAAATTTAGAATTTTCCATAGTTTGTGCTGTTTTGCAATATTTACCTTTTTATGAAAGGCCTGCATTCTGTCTGCCATTTGTACATCTAGAAATGGAGAGTACAAAATTAATTTTTGCGTAATTTTAATAAAACAGTTTTCAAACTCTTTCAAAAGCTGTTAGAAAATAATAATTCCCAGCAACTGTGTTCTAAACTTCCAAAAACATATTGGTAAATTGGCACACTGTAACTGCTTGTGAGGATGTTTAGTTGGAAAAAATCATTATTGTGTAAATTCATATTTAATTGGGCCATTTCTTGAGCCTCTTTGAACAGTAGGTGTTATTTCTTCAAATGCTTATTAAGGTGAGGGAAAGGGGAATAGCGGTGGAGAAACAATACTGTTTGATGTTTTCAGCACAAAGAGCCCTGCTATGGGTACATCTCTTCTGATTTTTTATGCTCAGATGAAGGTCGTTGCATGGTTTATTAGGCAAAGGTTCCAGATGGCATTTAGTTGAGCTAAATCAACCAAGGATTTGAAAGTTTGATCCATAGTCTCTACTAGTTAATTAACCTTGACTGAGGCAGTAGTTGCTGTGCTACTTTTGACTTCAGTGCTGTCAAGTTGGAGAGGGTAGTTGGCCAGGATTTCTGCCACTGATTGCTTTCTTACCTCAATTGTAAGTGTTTGTATGTGGTTGCTGAGTAAGGATAGCGTTCTAGAAGACTTGGCTAAGACTATTCTATGGTCATTTGTCTCCTTTTAAGCTTGAGTAACAAATCTGATATGAATGATTACCAAAATCCACTGCCGAACCTAAACATTTATAGGACTTGCCTTATGGCAGCCAGCAAATGACCATTTCCCACTCTTGCATGTATGTTGCGCGATCGGCAAGGTGATATGTCCTCTTTTCCTCCACTTTTTCTCTTTTCCTTTGGAGGAGTGCATTGCCTACCAAATAACTCGGAGGTTAGGAATTGCCTCAGTGGAATTAAGGCTCTGAATGCAGCTTGCTATCCTGTTATGTGTTAATGGAAAATATACTGCAATACTGGACCACTTGTGGTGTTGTCTACTGAGCTGGATGTGCAGGTGGCTTCTCATTTGTGTTTTTGTTGTATTTAGTGAGTGTTTTTAACTGAAATACCAAGTTGCAACCCAATTCTCTACAGAAATGCAAGTTGCCTTGCCATTAATTAAGTAGCCATAAACAATGCAAAATATTTTTTGTTACCTTGCATTCAGGTAACATGCAAGAGTAATCTAGGAGTTCTAGTACACGTCCTTATATTTCTCAATGTTAGTTTTTCAGATGAGCTTTGAAGAAGTTTTAATAGTAAGAACCAAGTTGCAAGCACATGGAGATTGAAATACAATTAATTATATAAAGCATATTAAAATGTCAGAATAGGTAAATCCTTGTAAAGGTTATTGATTATGATCTCCAGCAGCATTACAAAGGCCAGGCCATCCTATGGATGGTTGTTGATTTATCCAACATTAGTTGATGCAGCAGTTTGGATGTTGCAAATGCCCTTGGCCGGAGGAAATTGGTCAGGAATTCTTAATCATTGTCCAGAAATCCTAATCATTGCATGGAAGCATGCACAAGGATTGAATTTGGCTCAGCTTTGATGCAACAGTGGTTGAAAAATTGACCAGCATTTGATTTATACATGGCTGCTAGTACCCGAGCAACAAAAAGAGGAGAAAGTTGACAAGTGGCGGCAGTAGGTGGGGGGGTGAGAACAGGGAGAGCAGAAATTATTGATACTTAAGCGAAATCCACATCTAATTTCTAATGTTTCAAGGAATCATAGAATCCCTGCAGTGCAGAAGGAGGCCATTTGGCCCATCAAGTCTGCACTGACTCGCCAACAGAGCATGCCAGCCACCCAATCTAAATTATACTTTAATTGTCCAACAGTAACAATTGATTGGTAGTCATGTTCGTTCATCTTTAATGCCCAGTACCTCATTCACTATTTCCTGGCTTTGTTGGAATCTTCAAATACTAATTTTCCTTTGTTCTTCTTTCGGTTGTTCATTCTCTTGCAGCTACTTATCTATCACTTGTTATGAAAATCCGTAACATTTCACATTAGTGAGACCCCTGTCGAGACACACATGTTTGAAGCATTTGGCTTGTTAATCTGTTTGTCTTAAAAAAAGTTAAATTTAAACAATGAATGATAATTTAATACCATTATGTTGGGTCAGTATTTGGGCATCACAATTGGCCTCAGTACTTCTCTTAGGAACGGAAACAAAATAGTCAGGGTTTCAACTTCTGACTTGTTGAGTGGCTCTTACTAAAAGGTGCATGTACATAGATATTGGGTGACAGGATCCGGTGATGTCCTGCATGGTTAACTAGTTAGCCTATGTTCATTATTTCAGTCACTTGGATAATGTGGTGAACAACTGATGGCATCATGAACCTTATCCTAGCGTAAGTCAGTATCTTCAAGTGAAGATCAGAGAAACAGGAAAAACCCATACTGGTATTGCACAAATAAATTGTTTAGGCCCACATTTATGTTGGAATTAAAGTGCTATCAAAGGGAAGGTACATATTTAATAACATTTGTCACACACTTTTATATACGGAATGCTAGTTTGATTAGGAGGAGCAATGAAAAGAGGCCTGACTAGGATATTTTTTCATTCCATTTAAATGATGGGCTGGATATGGCTTTTATGTAGATAATGTGCCAATATTTATTTTAATGCAAAATCTGTCATAGAAGCAAGACAAACGTTGAGCTGATCATTTTTTGTACAGTGTATATTTCATCAAGTGGAGCAGCAAAATAGTTGAATTGAGAATGCAGCTTGTATCTGAAAAATCTGATTTGAATCCTTTGGCTTATGTTCAGTTTTTAAAAACTATTTTTGACATTTAGGCACTTGTGAAACAGCTATCATATTCCACCTTTGTATTTAAAATCTCACGGTTCTTTTGTTGGCAATCATTCACCAAAATTAAGTGCAATAGTTCTAGCGATAGATGTACTCTAAATGCATTTAATATGAAAAGTTTTTCGTCTCTCTCTGTTGGATATGTCATTTCATGGAGTGGGAAGAAACTCTTTAACCTGTCAGTTTGAATTCCTGTTGGAGCGCTGGAAAGAAGACTTCATCTTGCATCTATCCAGTTTTAACTAATCCATAACTGCCTAATAAAAGTGGAAAATGTTCCATCCTATGAAACTGACATTATTCGATTTTAATGAGTAAATTCAGTTTGAAAAATAACTGTTGTAAATGACATTTTCTTTCATCTTTGTATATTCAGAATTCCGTTTTAATCAGTTTCTGCAGAAGTGTAAAATGTGTATTGGGGCTATTCAAACATGTTTCAATTGTATTACATTTATGAGAGGTTGTTTTCACCTCATTCTAGTAGTATCTAGTTTCCATCTAGCATTTCTCTGCTATTGGTCATTTATTGTGGGTTTTGTTTTTCGCTCCATGGCTGCTTAATGATTAGAAAAAAGGACAGTGAAATTCAAACCATTTGTACGTATGTTGGAGATATATTTGTCCTTAGCAATAAAAAGGTTACCAAAATATTCAGTGCATTTCAGCTATAATAAGTGCTGGAAAAACTCAGCAGGTCTGGCAGCATCTGTGGAGCGAGATACAGAGCCAACGTTTTAAGTCCAATATGACACTTCAGTATCAGTGAGCTAATAACTATGGCAAACTCCTCACTTCAGCTGTACTTTTGTTGGATACGAAAAGTAATTGTAAACTTGACAATGACTTCTTCCTGATTACAGGCATTTAGTAGTGAGGCTATAACACCCAGCATCAGAATTGTAAATTTTACAGAATTGTGAGGCATAGATCTTGAAAATTTAAATTTACTGAGTGGCATCACAAGAGGTATCTTGAGTAACTAAAATTTGATTTATTATTGTCACATGTATTAGCATAGAATGAAAAGTATTGTTTCTTGCACGCTATACAGACAAAGCATACTGTGCTACTATCAAAGCAAAAGTGATAGGATTTGGTCTTGGCTGTGACTTGACTGGGTGATGAATATTTTATCTACATGGAGCTCTGGGGCAAGATGTGTAATTTGGATGTAAATATCAAACATGTAAATAAAGTAGGCCATTTAGCCACTCAGACCTGTTGCACCCGTCAATTAGATCATGGTTCATCTGTATATTGACTCCATTATTGCCTTGGTCAATGTTTGTCCCTCAGCATCACAAAAAACAGATTATTTGGTCATTAACACATGAAATGGGAGTTTGCTATATGCAGATTGGCTGCTGTGTATGCTACAATAGAACAACGATTACATATCAAAAGTACATCATTGGCTGTAAAGCACTTTGAGATAAGGATATGTAAATCCAATTCCTTTCTTAATACCATCGCCAAACAAAACTCTTCTCAATCTCTTTTCTAATTTTCCTTCGACCTAACCTCAACAACCTTTGGGAGAGAGTTCTAGATTTGGGGGCAGCACAGTGGTTAACACTGCTGCCTCACAGCGCCAGGGACCCGGGTTTGATTCCCGGCTTGGGTCACTGTCTGTGTGGAATTTGCACTTTCCCTCTATGTCTGCGTGGGTTTCCTCCGGGTGCTCCGGTTTCCTCCCACGCTCCAAAGATGTGTGGGTTAGATGGATTGGCCATGCTAAATTGGATTGGCCATGCCCCTTAGCGTCAGGGGGACTAGATTGGATTAATGCATGGGGATAGGGCCTGAGTGGGATTGTGGTCGGTGCAGACTCGATGGGCCGAATGGCCTCCTTCTGCCGTTTAGGATTTTATAATTTGTAGTGGGTTGAAGAAAGTCCTGACGTCACCCCAAATGGCTTACCTCAAATTCTAAGGTTAAGCACCATTGTTCTGGGCCTCTGTACCAAAGGAAGTAGGATAGATAGTTCATGGGGAAAAAACTATTTTAATCATATACACCTCAATTATATCATTCCTGAATCGTCTATCCTCAAGAGAAAAAAAAACAGACTAGTTTATGGACCGTGGGCTGATCTTGTGATCATTTATAATGGTGATTCTTACAATTGGGTGTAAACTGAACATTGGAAATGAGTAGAAAGGCGGATGGGATGAAAGATATAATATCTCAACAATAATTAAAATTGCTATCTGGTGGTGATGGTATTTGGATAGTAGCTAACTGGAATGGTGAAAAATATTGAGCGTTGAGCGGCCTTACTACTTATTGGGTGCTCAATTCTACTCTGTTCTTGCAAAATGATTAACCAGATTTTCAAGTTCATTTATAAACTTGCATTTACTTGTAACTTAAAGATCAAGAGTTACTATTAGTTGAAATATTACAAAAAAGACAAGTTTTCAACAAAAGGCAAGAAGCTGAATTCTATAGAGTTTAATGCTGAACTGAAGGTTAATAATTGAACAATATTTTTGCATTTTTACATCTTTTGTGAATCCTGTCTGTCATGGCCATTGCTGCATAAAAATAGACTGCACTGTCTTGTTTAGTTAAATCTGTACAAAGGTATACAGAAATTATTGCAAGATGGTAGTCCTGAAACTTTGTAAGAGTAAAATTGGATTGGATAGGTGAATGGAGGAAAATACTGTTTAGAGAAATATGATTAGAACTATTGTAATGGAATCTGTGATTTGTGTTTTTTGAGATGAATGCAAATTAAAAAGGGAAATTGAGAAACTAAGACTAAAACGGAGATTAGAAACCAAACATCTGGGGAAAATAAACTTGGTTGTAATCATGTAAAAGGACACCCCCTCAGCAGAGCTCAGGTGATGATCCTCATGTTGCCATGCAGGCAAGCTGAAGAAGATGGAGGCAAGATCCAGAACCTTAGAATAGGCAAATGTCCAGTTACTGTGGCTGCTTCTGTTACTTGGAGATAACATTGAAGAATTTGGACAATTATAAGCAGAGTTAAGGAGATTCTGCTGATGTTTTCCATTTTTGGTGAAGACATTGTCTATGAAACTTGGGACGGTTGTGTGCTGGGGATCAGGCGGAATCCTAGAAGAGAGAGAACTGAAATCCTTTATGTGGAAGGCAATGTGTTGAAGGAGGTTTATGCTAAATGGACTGCTGAGCCAATTTGTAAGATCTGTCTTTGTTGCACCTGCCATTTAATGTGTAATTGTGGGTTTATAACTGGCCACTATTTGACTGTTAATTCACGTTTAATTCGTGTTGATCCTGGTGGGGTACCTAAGATGGCGTTTGCTTTGTTTGACACTTGTATGGTAAAAATTCAATTGCATTAAACTGAAATATTGTGGCTTCATTCTTTCAGTAATAGAAACATAGAAAAACTACAGCACAATACAGGCCCTTCAGCCCACAAAGTTGTGCCGAACATGTCCCTACCGTAGCGATTACTAGGCTTACCTATAACCCTCTATCTTACTAAGTTCCATGTACTTATCTAAAAGTCTCTTAAAAGACCCTATCGAATCCACCTCCACCACCGTTGCTGGCAGCCCATTCCACGCGCCCACCACCCTCTGAGTGAAAAACTTACCCCTGACATCTCCTCTGTACCTACTCCCCAGCACCTTAAACCTGTGTCCTCTTGTGGCAACCATTTCGGCCCTAGGAAAAAGCCTCCGACTGTCCACTCGATCAATACCTCAGCATCTTATACACCTCTATCAGGTCACCCTTCATCCTTTGTCTCTCCAAGGAGAAAAGGCCGAGCTCACTCAACCTATCCTCGTAAGGCATACTCCTCAACCCAGGCAACATCCTTGTAAATCTCCTCTGCACCCTTTCTATGGCTTCCACATCCTTCCTGTAATGAGGCGACCAGAACTGAGCGCAGTACTCCAAGTGGGGTCTGACCAGGGTCCTATATAGCTGCAACATTATCTCACGACTCCTAAACTCAATTCCTCGATTGATGAAGGCCAGTACACCATACTTAACCACAGCCTCAACCTGTACAGCTGCTTTGAGTGTCCTATGAACTCGGACCCCAAGCTCCTTCTGATCTTCCACACTGCCAAGAGTCCTACCATTAATATTATATTCCGCCATCCTATTTGACCTATATAATAACTGAGATCATGGGTTTTTTTAAAGTTACCAGTCTCAACTGAGATCATAACACTATTCACTCTTGCAGTGGGTAAAACATCATCATGGACTGCTTGCGTCAAGTGTTCTATTTCTATTTTGTAGTTTTATTACATTTATATATTGATAGGTATTGATCAGTGCAAATAGTTTCTCTCTGCTCCTATGACTTTTTTGATGTGCTGTTCCTTTAGCTACTTGCCACAGTCACCCATTGTCTAAATTTAAAATGTGAAGTCATCCATTTTGAATCTAAGATGGATAGATTGGAATATCTTCTAAATGGTGAGTAGTGAATAGATTTAGGGATCCATGTACAGAAATTGCTGAAAGCTAGAGAGCAGGTACAAAAATAATTAACAGTGGAGTGTTAGCCTTTATTTTGAGGAGACTGGGTTTACAAAGTGATGAAAGCAATTGTATAATGCTCTGGTTAAACTGCTTCAGGAGTGCAGTATTGTGCTCAGTTGGCCTTGGAAGAGGCGCAGCCTAACTTGGCAGAACGATACTGGGGCAAAAAAAGTTTTTTAAAGTTTATTTATTAGTGTCATAGGCTTACATTAACACTGTAATGAAGTTACTGTGAAAATTCCCTGGTTGCCACACTCCGGCACCTGTTCGGGTACACCGAGGGAGAGTTTAGCATGGCCAATGCACCTAGCCACCTACGGCTATGTTCAGGGGATTGCCGGCAAAGATGAAGTTTGTATTCATTCCCTTTAAGTATGGAAGATTATGGGACGATCCAATTGAGGTTTTTTAAAAATGATTTAAAGAAGTAGAAAGCGAGAAACCATTTTCTTTGTTGGAGTCTAGAACAAAAGGGAATCATAAATTATTGCTAGACCATCTGGGGTGAAGTCAGGAAACACTTCTTCACACGCACACCATTGTGGAATTCCGGCACTCTTTCCTGCAAAATACCTGAGTTCAAGCGAATTGAAAATGTTAAAACTGAGATTCATAGAATTTTATCAGGAAGGAGTATTCGGGGATATATAACCAAAATGGGTGAATATGAAATACAGATGAACAAAGCTGTACTTGAATGGTGAAAAGTGCTTGAGGGATTGATTGGCTCACTACTGTTTTTATGTTTCTAAAATATGTTGATTGATTCTGAGAAGATCATTGTAGTTCCAAACATAACATCTCATGTCTATCATCTTTTGCTTATCCTCCAAGGCGGGAAAGCCTTAAAGTTGCTCATTGCAAAACGCTGTCCATAATGTATTGTGGCAAAATATCTATTCCTTTTCCTGGTTGATTTCAAGTAATATGTTAGCTTGTTTTTGCATTCTGTTTACTTTGGATCTCATCATTAAATGTCTCTCAGAAACATTACAACACATCAATGCTTTCTCTTCTATGTTTATACGTCCTCACTGATCAATTCTGTGTGTCCCTGGTCATTGTATCTCTCAGCACCCTTATTGTTGTTATTGAAATGAAACACCCCTACTAGTTTTTAAAGTTTCTGCCATTATACAAATCAAGATAGTCAAATCTCATTTAACGAGGGAAAAGAAGAAAGTTTAATCCTTTTAAACATTTTCAGAAGAATAAGTTTCTTTGTAGTTGCGTCAAACTTTGCAGGCATGCATCACCTCTTTAGCCATCAACTTGCCTCAAAACTCCTTACAAAAATGGCTACTGAAAAAAGAATTACGTCGGCGTTGGGTCAAATAGAAGACTTGGTTAAAGCTGTGGCTAAGAAGGGACTTACAGGAACAAAAAGTATATGAAGAGGCAGAAGTTTTTGGGTAAAAAATTCCAAACAACGGAAGCAAGGCAAAAGATAACATAACAGCTAATGATAGGGCAGTTGGTGCAGTTTTCTGCTCTATTCCTCAATGAACAAATGGCCAACATAAAATGGTTTCTCGCAATTTCTAATTGGGGGGTCTGGCCAATGCATTTTAAATGAACTTTTCCCTCCAGTATGATACCAGAAATATGCTGAAGTTGCACAGTAACTATGTACCCCTTCTGTTTTCCACCCTGACATATCTCCACCCTTAAGAAAAGCGCACAGTGCTCCACAGATTCTTGCTCCAAGAATAGGAATCTTGGCTTCATGCGCCACTATCTCCAGTAAGCCCAAAGGAGGGCCAAATTACTTGGAACTTGGTTATGCTTTAATCCAAGATTGTTTGGCGTCTGCTTTGATCCACAGCTTTCCTAACCATGGTCTCCAGACAGAAAAGCACAATATCTTTTATTTTGTTAGTCATTTTGATAAAATGGTTGCTGTTGCTTGAGTTTCATGGAAGTAGTCTCTTAAATCTCTAAAAGAACTCAATTTTGGGCTAACCCCATAGATGATGGAGCTCTGATTCAATCAATGGCAGTCAGTTTCTTGATGTGGAGATACATTGATGTAGCCATGGGCATGTCCTCCACTACGCTTCCTGAAGTCGATGACTATCTCCTTCCTTTTGTTATTGAGAGAGAGATTATTGTCGTTGCACCAATTCACTAGATTCTCTATCTCGTTCCTATACTCCATCTCGTTATTGTTTGAGATCCGACCCACTATGATGGTGTCTTCAACAAACTTGGTAGTCAGTTTCTTTAACAGAGAAAGATTTGACTTATTATTGTCACATGCATTAGTGTACAGCGAAAAGTATTGTTTCTTGTGCACTATATAGAAAGCATGCTATATGTAGAGAAGGAAAGGAGAGAGTGCAGAATGTAGTGTTACAGTCATAGCTAGGGTGCAGAAAAAGATCAACTTAATGCAAGGTAGTCCGTTCAAAAGTCTGACAGTAGCAGGGAAGAAGCTGTTCTTGAGTCGGTTGGTACGTGACCTCAGACTTTTCTACTTTCTTCCGTCGGGAAGAAGATACAAGAGAGAATATCCGGGTGCGAGGGTCCTTAATTATGCTCGCTGCTTTTGAGGCAGCGGGAAGTGTAGACGGGAGGCTGGTTTGAATAATGGACTGGGCTTCGTTCGTGACCCTTTATATTTTTTTGCGGTCTTGGACATGGCAAGAGCCATAACAAGTTGTGATACAACCAGAAAAAATGCTTTCTGTGGTGCATCTGTAAACATTGGTGAGAGTCGTAGCTGACATGTTTAATTTCCTTAGTCTTCTGGGAAAGTAGAGTCGTTGGTGGGCTTTCTTAACCATAGCATTGGCATGGAGGGACCAGGACAGGTTGTTGGTGATCCTGACGTCTAAAAACCTGTAGCTCTTGATCATTTCTACTTCATCCACATTGATGTAGCCATGGGCATGTCCTCCACTACGCTTCCTGAAGTTGATGACTATCTCCTTCCTTTTGTTATTGAGAGACAGATTATTGTCGTTGCACCAATTCACTAGATTCTCTATCTCGTTCCTATACTCCATCTCGTTATTGTTTTAGATCCGACCCACTATGATGGTGTCTTCAACAAACTTGAAAATCAAGTTGGAGGGGAATTTGGCCAAACAGTCATAGGTGTATAAGGAGTATAGTAAGGGGTTGAGGATACAGCCTTGTGGGGCACTGGTGTTGTGGATGATGGTGGAGGAGGTGTTGTTGCCTATCCTTACTAATTGTGGCCTGTGGGTTAGGAAGTTCAGGATCCAGTCGCAGAGGAAGGAGCTGAGGCCCAGGCCATGGAGTTTGGAGATGAGTTTCATAGGGATGAATGGTATTGAAGGCTGAGCTATAGTCGATTAAATAGGAGTCTGTCATAGGTGTCTTTGTTATCCAGGTGCCCCAGGGTTGAATGCAGGGCCAGGGAGATGGCGCCTGTAGTAGGTGAACTGCAGTGGATCCAGACAATCTGGGAGGCCGGAATTGATTTGTGCTGTGACTAACCTTTCCAAGCACTTAATGATGGATGTCAGAGCCTCCAGATGATAGTCATTAAGGCACGCTGCCTGGCTTTTGCTTGGTACTGGGATGATGGTCGTCTGCAGATAGGGACCTCAGATTGTAGTAGAGAGATTGAAGATATCTACGAATACCCTGCCAACCTGTCTGCGCAGGGTCTGAATGTTCATCCGGATACCCCACCTGGGCCAGTGGGTTGACCAAGAAAGCTGCTCTGATGTCTGCAATGGTGATCTCCGGTACAGGTTTGTCTGAGGCTCACTGGATGGAGGGCATGCTCTAGCTATGCCCTCTTGCTCAAAATGGGCATAGAATGCAGTGAGCTCATCGGGGAGGGGTGTATTGGTGCCGGCAATTTTACATGCCTTCATATTGTAGCTTGTTATGTCTTGCAGATTGTGGGGGTCCGTGTGGCAAGTCTTGGACTCTAGCTTGGTTTGATATTGTCTTTTGGCATCTTTGCTGGATCTCCTTAATCATATCTGGCTTTCTTGTATAGGGGATAGGGCCTGGGTGAGATGTTTTTTCAGAGTCTGTGCAGACCTGATGGGCCAAATGGCCTCCTTCTGCACTGTAGGGATTCTATGATTCTAGGTTAGGGACGCCTGACTTGAATGCCTCAGACTCCGACTTCAGCAAGCAGTGGATATCCCTGTTCAGCCATGGTTTCCGGTTGGGAAACACATGGATTTGCTTCTTTGGCACACAGTCTTCTACATGCTTACTAATGAAGTCAGTTACTGGAGTGGCGTACTTGTTCAGGCTGGTCGCAGAATTTTTAAGTACTCACCAGTTTACTGACTAAGCAGTCCCATAGGAGGCCATCTGATTCCTCAGACCAACATTGCACAACTTTCTTTGATGGATTCTCCGTTTCAGTTTTTGCTTGTAAGCCGGGAGCAGGAGCACAGCCTTGTGGTCTGATTTGCCAAAGTGTGGGCGGGCGATAGGGTGGTAGGCATGTTTGATATTTGTGTAACAGACTTGACACCCTTAATGATGTACAAAAGATTAGATTGGCATTGGTTTGGAATCATCTTTTGGGATAGATTTAAAACCAAAGGAATCCAAATGGCATAAGTAGACCTTCAGTACCTGGGAACAAATGTCAGCTTATCACTTTCAAAGTTGAAGAAATATGGAGCAGTAATTATAAAAGTAAATTCATAGTAATACAGGTCTGGAGAATTGCCAGTTCTTTGGAACTTGCAGATCAGGGAGGTGATAGCCTAGTGGTGTTATTGCTAGGCTACTAATCCAGAAACTCAGTTAATGTCCTGGGGACCTGGGTTTGGATCCCTCCATGACAGATGGTGGAATTTAAATTCAATAAAAAATATCTGGAATTAAGAACCTACTGATAACCATGAAACCATTGGCGATTGTCAGACAAACCCATCTGGTTCACTAATGTCCTTTTAGGGAAGGAAGTCTGCCGTCCTTACCTGTTCTGGCCTACATGTGACTCTAGAGCCGCAGCAATGTGGTTGACTCTCAATTTCCCTCGGACAACTCGGGATAGGCAATAAATGCTGGCCAGCCAGTGATGCTCATGTCCCACGAATGAATGGAAAAAAATCAGAGCAGACTTGCACTACTATGTGCAGTTTGGTTGCTACTTTTCAAAAGCAGCAGGGATGCATTAGCTGCATAGAACAACAAAAAAATGTAATGGGATGATTTATGACCGTGGCAAATAATTTATTTGTTTAAATGCATTTAGAAACAAACATTTTCACTCCGACTGCTTACGCAACAAATTCCACTATAGAAATTAGTTGGATGTTGAAATATGCTAAAATATTTGCCTGAGCAGTGAGGAAGATTGACAAGAAATGGCTGAGACTTTAAATAAGTTCTTTGTGTCGGTCTTCACGGTGGAAGACACAAATAGTTTGCCGAATATTAGAGATCGCGAGTTGGTGGGAGGGGAGGTCCTTAATACAATTACTGTTACTAAGGAGGTGGTGCTTGGTAGACTAATAGGACTGAAGGTAGACAAGTCCCCGGGCCCGGATGGAATGCATCCCAGGGTACTGAAAGGAATGGCTGAGGTAATAGCAGATGCGTTAGTAGTAATTTATCAAAATTCGCTGGACTCTGGGGTAGTGCCGGCTGACTGGAAAACAGCTACTGTTACGCCGCTGTTTAAAAAAGGAAGTAGACAAAAGGCGGGTAATTACAGGCCGGTTAGCTTAACGTCCGTAGTTGGGAAGATGCTAGAGTCCATTATTAAAGAGGAAATAACAGAGCACCTGAATAAGAATGGTTCGATCAAGCAGACGCAGCATGGATTCATGAAGGGAAAGTCGTGTTTGACGAAACTACTGGACTTTTATGAAGATGTCACTAGTGCGGTTGACAGAGGGGAACCGGTGGATGTGGTGTTTTTAGATTTCCAGAAGGCGTTCGATAAGGTGCCTCACAAAAGGTTGCTGCAGAAGATTGGGGTACACGGAGTTAGGGGTAAGGTGTTGACGTGGATTGGGGATTGGCTATCTAACAGGAAGCAGAGAGTTGGGATAAATGGGTGCTTTTCTGGTTGGCAGTTGGTGACCAGTGGCGTGCCGCAGGGATCGGTGCTGGGGCCTCAATTGTTTACCATTTACATAGATGATCTGGAGGAGGGGACTGAATGTAGGGTATTCAAGTTTGCTGATGACACGAAGGTGAGTGGGAAAGCGAATTGCGTGGAGGACGCGGAAAGCCTGCAGAGAGATTTGGATAGGCTGAGCGAGTGGGCGAGGATCTGGCAGATGGAATATAACGTTAGCAAATGTGAGGTTATCTACTTTGGAAGAAATAATAGTAAATTGGAATAATATTTAAATGGAGAAAAATTATATCGTGCGACTGTGCAGAGGGACCTGGGGGGTCCTTGTGCACGAATCGCAAAAACGCAGTCTGCAGGTGCAGCAGGTGATCAAGAAGGCGAATGGAATGTTGGCCTTTATCGCGAGGGGGATAGAATATAAAAGCAGGGAGGTCTTGCTGCAAATGTACAGGGCACTGGTGAGGCCGCAACTGGAGTACTGTGTGCAGTTTTGGTCCCCTTATTTGCGAAAGGATATATTGGCCTTGGAGGGAGTGCAGAGAAGGTTCACCAGGTTGATACCGGAGATGAGGGGTGTGGCTTATGAGGAGAGATTGAACAGATTGGGTCTGTACTCGTTGGAGTTTAGAAGGATGAGGGGTGATCTTATAGAGGCATATAAGATAATGAAGGGGCTGGATAGGGTAGAGGTGGAGAGATTCTTTCCACTTAGAAGGGAAACCAGAACTAGAGGGCACAGCCTCAAAATAAGGGGGGGCCGGTTCAGAACAGAGTTGAGGGGGAACTTCTTCTCTCAGAGGGTAGTGAATCTCAGGAATTCTCTGCCCATTGAAGTGGTGGAGGCTTCCTCGTTGAATATGTTTAAATCACGGGTAGATAGTTTTCTGATCGATAAGCGAATTAGGGGTTATGGGGAGCAGGCGGGTAAGTGGAACTGATTCGCTTCAGATCAGCCATGATCTTGTTGAATGGCGGGGCAGGCTCGAAGGGCCAGATGGCCTACTCCTGCTCCTATTTCTTATGTTCTTATGTTCTTAAGTCCCAAGTTTGGAAGGATGGTTCAGGAGTCGTCTCGGTGAAGCATTTAAAACATTAAAAGACCCAAGCAGGGCAAACCTTGAATATTACTTCAGGGTAGAACATAAAGTGAATCTGAAACATATATTTTGCAAACAACTCATTGCTTTTTTAATAATGATTAGCTTACTTGTTAAGTTATTTATGTCAAATACTTGTTGCAGTCAAAATGTTTGGAATTGAATAGGCTGGGTGCTTTTGAACACTGGAAGGACAAGTTTCAGTATGTGCCTAGTGGACTTTTCTATTGCTTGCTATGTGTATGTTGAATTCTGTGTGGTTAGCAGATACGTCACCGCCTCTTAGATGGGTTAAGTCTGCCATTTAAGGATTTGGTTCAGTGTTTCCAATCCCACCAAGATCAGCCATTCTTGAATAGCTACAGCTTGCGTATTATTCCTTGGGCATTATTCCAATTGTATCCATACTGTTTAATAGGAATTGTTTAAATTGTTCTTTTTAATGTCAATGCAGACTCGATGGGTTGAATGGCCTCTTGCAGTGTGATTCTTTCACACCCAAGTGAAAGCGATTGGTTTCTGTCCAAAATTCTTCAGAACTTCATCCATGAAATCAATTTTGTATTTAAATTGGAGGTTGGTACTGCACCATAAGATATATTGGCAGTAGCGCACTGAACATTCACCAGAACATTACCGGTGCTCCTGGAGTTAGATTATGAGGAGAAAGTACACAAACTAGGCTGGTATTCCCTAGAATATAAAAGGTTATGGGGAGATTTGGTTGCGGTTTTTAGGTTTTTGAAAGGAATAAATGGAAAAAACTTTCACTGATGGGAACATCTAGGACTAGGTAACATAACTTTAAAATCAGAACCAGGCCATACATGGGATGTTAAAAGTGTAGTATTTTGCATATTCTATCTTTTCAGATAGCATTCCAGTTCCCTTTTAAATACCTCAATCAAATCTGCCTCTACTACCTTCTTGAAGTTTGTTCCAGTCTCCAACCACACTCTGAATGAAAAGAAGTTTCCTCATCACTTTTACTTCTTTTGCCAAATACTTTGAATCACTGGCTCTAGTTATTGATGCTCTCTTGAATGGGAACAGTTTCTCTCTATTTATTCTGTCCATACCCCTCAGGATCTTGAATACCTCTATCTAGTTTTCTCTCAACCTTCTTTTCTCCAAGGAAAACGGTTTAAATTCCAGTCTATTCTCATAGCTGCATTTCTTTACTCTTGGAATAATTCTGTAAATCTCCTCTGACCTCTCTCCAATGCCTTCATACCCTTCTTCACATATGGTGCCTAGAACTGATGCAAGACCTCAGATGAAGCTAGCTAGTGTCTTATACAAATTCAACATGACCTCCTTATTCTTATACTCAATGCCCCTAACACCTAAGATACTGTATGTTTTATTAACTGTTGTCTCAATATACCCTGCCCACTTCAATGACATGTACACCAAGGTCCCTCCATTACTGCACCTCCTTTAGCGTTTCTCCCTTTAGTTTAGGCATCTCTTATTCTTCCTTTCAAAATGAATCACCTCTCACTTTTCTGCATTGAACTTCATTTGCCACTTGTCTGTCCAATCCACCAACATGTCTTTGTCCTTTTGAAGTTTTAATGTCTTCATCACAGTTGACAATGTTACCAGTCATATCATTGCAGATTTTGAAACCATGCCCTGTACAGATGAACAAGGTGTTAGCCGTTCATTTGCTCGAACCTGCTCTGCCATTTAATGAAATTAAGGTTGATCTGATAGTAACCTCAAATCTCCATCCATCCTGATAACGTGTCACCTCCTTGCTTACCGAGAATCTATCCACCTCTGCCTTTTCCGGAAGAGAGTAGCAAAGACTCTCAATCCTCTAAATATTTGCCTTATCTCTGTTTGAAATGGGCAGCATCTTATTTTTAAACAGTGACCCCTGGTTCTAGATTTTCCCAGAAGAGGAAACATCCACTCCATGCCTACCCTGTCAAGATCTCTCAGGCACACCATGGACTCTGTCATTAATATACATCAGGAAGAGCAAGGGTCCCAACACCGATTCCTGGGGAACTCTACTATAAACAATCCTCCAAACTGAAAAACATCTATTTTATCACTACTGTTTATTGTCACTCAGGCAATTTCTTACCCAAGTGCCTATTTTCTCTTTTACTCCATGAGATAGAATTTTGCTCACGAGTCTGTTGTGTGGCACTATATCAAATGCCTTTTGAAAATCCGTATACATCATGTCAACGGTGCTGCCCTCATCAACCACCTTTGTGGCACCTCAAAAAAAAATTCCAGCAAGTTAGTTAAACATGATTTTTTCCTTGATGAATCCATGCATTAAGTTCCTTAATTATCCAGCACTTGTCTTGTTGATTATTGGTTTTGTCCCAAACTATAGTAACAGCGCTGCAATTATACAACTTTAATTTGTTCTTTGCACTCAATTTGCGATATTTTTCTGAAAGTGGCTGATATTTTGACATTGTGGATCCTAATTTGATTTATTATTGTCACGTATTAGAATACAGTGAAAAGTATTGTTTCTTGCGCTATACAGACAAAGCATATGTACATAGAGAAGGAAAGGAGAGAATGCAGAATGTAGTGTTACAGTCGTAGTTGGAGTGTAGAGAATGATCAACTTGATAATGAAGTAAGCCTAATCAAAGGTTTGGCAGCAGGGAAGAAGCTGTTCTTGAGTCAGCTGGAAGAGGGTATGTCCGGGGTGCGTGGAGTCCTTGATTATATCTGGCTGCTTTTCCGAGGCAGCTGGAAGTGTAGACAGAGTCAGTGATTTGGGAGGCTGGTTTGTGTGATGGACTGGGCTTCGTTCATGATCCTTTGTAGTTTTTTGCGGTCTTGGACAGAGCTGGAGCCATATCACGTAATGATACAACCAGAAAGAATGCTTTCTGTGGTGCATCTGTAAAGGTTGGTGAGAGTCATAGCGGACGTGCCAAATTTCTTAACTTCCTGAGAAAGTAGAGGCCATAGTGGACTTTCATAACATCTCCACTGTAAGCCTACTTTAAGTTCTCAGCATTAACAGTGGGTTTTATGTTCTGTTAATTTTGAAAATTTAACAACTATATTATTAACCTAATTGGCACCCTTGAATTCCTCTTAAAACAAAATTAGAATGTTGACAATCTATTTACACTATCCACTAAATGTCATTTTTTATGCAGAAAAATATTATTAGAATAAACAATTCTTTGGTCACTGCATGGTTCCTTGAGAATGGGCACACTGGGAAATTATACCAAAAGACCTACCACGTTCCACAGGAAAGTATAGCATGTTGAAATTACTAGAAATCATGAGAGAATTTCATGTGGATTGTTCTCATTTGAACAAAGTGAGAAGGCATTGTCTGAAAATGATTATCCCTTCTTCTCCCCCCGCAATCGTCTCACGTTTTCCCAATCATTTACGGGGCCATTTATGGATAGCACAGTGGGGCGTCATGGTAGCACAGTGGTTAGCACTGCTGCCTCATAACGCCAGGGACCCGGGTTCGATTCCTGGCTTGGGTCACTGTCTGTGTGGAGTTTGCACATTCTCCTCATGTCTGCGTGGGTTTCCTCCGGGTGCTCCGGTTTCCTCCCACATTCTGAAAGACATGCTGGTTAGGAGCATTGACCCGAACAGGTGCCGGAGTGTGGCGACTCGGGGAATTTCACAGTAACTTCATTGCAGTGTTAATGTAAGGCTTACTAGTGACTAATAAATTTTTTTACTTTTCATATTTTGCTATGAGAATAGAGGTAAAGCTGACTGTACTTGCTAATTTTGCTGTCAATAGTGATGAGGCTGATAGTACTAGCTAGCCATTATTTATCAATAAATGATGCATCAGCTGCAGGTGAACGGCAGATGAGAATATCCAGAAGTTTTTGGTGCCACTCTACCATTAACTTTGCAAAAGGTGTTATTTTGATCTCTGACTCCACATTGAATGCCATGAGATTGCGGTATTTGTGCTGTTGATGCAAACTAAACCCAACACAGATATTCTGGTAATTACAAGTGTAAGGACACTTTTTAACTGCCAATTCACCTCTCTGGCACTGAAAAGTAACTGTTGTAAATGTGGAGATTTGTTTATTCAGGTTGAGTTTTTTGGGGAGATTTTAACATGTTTGCCCTGTTGACTCTGGTCCAAGTTGCCCTGTTTACTTTGATGCATCATTACCAACTCATATTTTCAACTACTTAGTGGGAAAAGCTATTTTGGGCTGAAGGATGTTGAGCAAGTATAACTAATGGCAGATGTTGTTAAATGCCCTACTGTAGCAAAATGGCCCATGGTGTTTTGTGTTTTATTTAATTGGTTTAGTTGACCGTAGATTATATTTTCTTTTCCAGTGTGCCATCCTGCAGTGGTCATTAATTGTTTGAGTGATGCCAATATTGTCATTATAAGTGGCTTCGAATAATTCTCCCTTTTAATTTTGTGTGGGAGTTGGTGGAACTTGCACTTTGCTGCCAATTATAACAATATCCTCTTTGGAAGTAGAAAAGTGGTTGCTTTGATTTGTTCTTTGTATCATAGAACCTTACTACTGTTATTCCCCACCATGGTCTTCATCTCCTGATCAGAAACATACAGTTCCTCTGTTTGCAGTTAGTAAAGCAGATTGCCTTCATGCAGTTACTTCTGCAATCACTGTTCTTGGTAATCTGACATTATCAATAATCAGGGAATTCCATTAGACTTTTACTATTATTTTACTATGATGCCAACTTGTATTCATGTAGTCCCTTTTAATGGAGCAACATATACCTAGGGATAGTGTTCATGGGAACACTTTCAAACAGAATTTGACACATGGGATATTGGGACAGATAACCAAAAACTTGGTCCAAGAGATAGGTATTAAGAAGCATCTTAAAAATGGAAAGAAATGGAGAAATTTAGAGAGTGGAATTTCAGAGTTTGAGGCCTTTGCAGCATAGGCATGGTTGTCCAAAGCGAGCAATTAAAATGGAGGCTGCTTGCGAGGCCAAAATTGGAGGAGTGTAGATATCCTGGAGGGTTGCATTGCAGATTACAAAGATAGGGGTGAGATCATGGAGGAATTTGAAAGCTAGGATGAAAATTTTAAATTAAGACGTTGCTTAATGGGGAGCCACTGTAGTTCAGGGAGCAGGGTGGTGATGGTGGCGTAGTGGTATTGTCACTGGACTATCAACCTGGGTTGGTCTCCCACCACAGCAGATGGGAATTCAATAAAAATCTGGAATTAAAAGTCTTATGATAACAATGTAACCATGGTTGATTTGTCGTAAAACCTCATCTAGTCCACAAATGTCCTTTAAGATTTGTTCCTGCCCAGTGTGACCTACATGTAGCTCTAAATCCACAGCAATGTGGTTGAAGCCACTCAGTTCAAGGGCAATTAGGGATGGCAGTTAAGGTAATTAGCCACGTCCCATGAACAAATATTTTAAAATAAAGAGTAAAGACACAGTAGTATTTTGGATGATTAGAGGGTAGAACATGTGAGTCTGGTCAGAAATGCTTTGGGTTGGTCAAATCTAGAGGTAAGAAGGGCATGAATGGATGTTTCAACAGCAAATGAGCAGATTCGGGCAATGTTAGGGAGGTGGGGGCAGTCATAGTAATGGCATTGCTATGTGGTCGGTAGCTCACCATGGGGTTAAATATGACACAGTAAGAAGTTTAACAACACCAGGTTAAAGTCCAACAGGTTTATTTGGTAGCAAAAGCCACACAAGCTTTCGAAGCTCTAAGCCCCTTCTTCAGGTGAGTGGGAATTCTGTTCACAAACAGGGCATATAAAGACACAGACTCAATTTACATGAATAATGGTTGGAATGCGAATACTTACAACTAATCAAGTCTTTAAGAAACAAAACAATGGGAGTGGAGAGAGCATCAAGACAGGCTAAAGAGATGTGTATTGTCTCCAGACAAGACAGCCAGTGAAACTCTGCAGGTCCACGCAACTGTGGGAGTTACAAATAGTGTGACATGAACCCAATATCCCGGTTGAGGCCGTCCTCGTGTGTGCGGAACTTGGCTATCAGTTTGTGCTCAGCGACTCTGCGCTGTCGTGTGTCGCGAAGGCCACCTTGGAGAACGCTTACCCGAATATCAGAGGCCGAATGCCCGTGACCGCTGAAGTGCTCCCCAACAGGAAGAGAACAGTCTTGCCTGGTGATTGTCGAGCGGTGTTCATTCATCCGTTGTCGCAGCGTCTGCATAGTTTCCCCAATGTACCATGCCTCGGGACATCCTTTCTTGCAGCGTATCAGGTAGACAACGTTGGCCGAGTTGCAAGAGTATGTACCGTGTACCTGGTGGATGGTGTTCTCACATGAGATGATGGCATCTGTGTCGATGATCCGGCACGTCTTGCAGAGGTTGCTGTGGCAGGGTTGTGTGGTGTCTTGGTCACTGTTCTCCTGAAGGCTGGGTAGTTTGCTGCGGACAATGGTCTGTTTGAGGTTGTGCGGTTGTTTGAAGGCAAGAAGTGGGGGTGTGGGGATGGCCTTGGCGAGATGTTCGTCTTCATCAATGACATGTTGAAGGCTCCGGAGGAGATGCCGTAGCTTCTCCGCTCCGGGGAAGTACTGGACAACGAAGGGTACTCTGTCCACTGTGTCCCGTGTTTGTCTTCTGAGGAGGTCGGTGCGGTTTTTCGCTGTGGCGCGTTGGAACTGTTGATCAATGAGTCTAGCGCCATATCCTGTTCTTATGAGGGCATCTTTCAGCGTCTGGAGGTGTCTGTTGCGATCCTCCTCATCCGAGCAGATCCTGTGTATACGGAGGGCTTGTCCGTAGGGGATGGCTTCTTTAACGTGTTTAGGGTGGAAGCTGGAGAAGTGGAGCATCGTGAGGTTATCCGTGGGCTTGCGGTACAGTGAGGTGCTGAGGTGACCGTCCTTAATGGAGATGCGCGTGTCCAAGAATGCAACTGATTCCGGAGAGTAGTCTATGGTGAGCCTGATGGTGGGATGGAACATGTTGATGTCATCATAGAGCTGTTTCAGTGATTGTTCACCATGAGTCCAAAGGAAGAAAATGTCATCGATGTATCTCGTGTATAGCATCGGTTGAAGGTCCCATGCGGTGAAGAAGTCTTGTTCGAACCTGTGCATGAAGATGTTGGCATATTGAGGTGCAAATTTGGTCCCCATGGCTGTTCCGTGTGTCTGGATGAAGAACTGGTTGTTGAAGGTGAAGTTATTGTGGTCCAGGATGAAGCGGATGAGATGTAAAATTGCATCTGGAAACTGGCAGTTGTTGGCGCTGAGCACTGAGGCCGTTGCAGCAATGCCATCGTCATGGGGGATGCTGGTGTAGAGTGCCGAGACATCCATTGTGACGAGGAGCGCTCCTGGTTCAACTGCTCCATGTGTGCCGAGTTTCTGTAGGAAGTCCGTCGTGTCGCGACAAAAGCTGGGGGTTCTTTGTACAATGGGTTTCAGGATGCCCTCGACATAGCCGGAGAGGTTCTCGCACAGGGTCCCATTGCCCGATACGATGGGACGGCCGGGTGTGTTTGCCTTGTGTATCTTCGGGAGGCAGTAGAGATCTCCAACGCGGGGAGTACGTGGGATGAGAGCACGAAGGGTGTTCTGAAGGTCCGGATCAAAGGTCTTGATCAGAGTGTTGAGTTGACGGGTGTGTTCTTTGGTCGGATCTGCAGGTAACTGTCTGTAGTGTTCCTCGTTGTTGAGTTGTCGGTACACTTCTTTGCAGTAATCCGTTCTGTTCAGTATGACAATGGCCCCTCCTTTGTCTGCTGGTTTGATGACAATGTTGCGGTTGGTCTTGAGAGCGTGGATGGCGTTACGTTGTGCTTGGGTGATGTTCGGGGCTGTCTTGTGAGTGCGGCTGATGAATTTGCTGTTGACGCACCTCCTGACGGCTTGGGCATACATGTCAAGTCGAGGGCAGCGGCCTTCCGGAGGAGTCCAATTCGACTCTTTCCACCATCTCGCACAGGGTCCCACCATCAGGCTCACCATAGACTACTCTCCGGAATCAGTTGCATTCTTGGACACGCGCATCTCCATTAAGGACGGTCACCTCAGCACCTCACTGTACCGCAAGCCCACGGATAACCTCACGATGCTCCACTTCTCCAGCTTCCACCCTAAACACGTTAAAGAAGCCATCCCCTACGGACAAGCCCTCCGTATACACAGGATCTGCTCGGATGAGGAGGATCGCAACAGACACCTCCAGACGCTGAAAGATGCCCTCGTAAGAACAGGATATGGCGCTAGACTCATTGATCAACAGTTCCAACGCGCCACAGCGAAAAACCGCACCGACCTCCTCAGAAGACAAACACGGGACACAGTGGACAGAGTACCCTTCGTTGTCCAGTACTTCCCCGGAGCGGAGAAGCTACGGCATCTCCTCCGGAGCCTTCAACATGTCATTGATGAAGACGAACATCTCGCCAAGGCCATCCCCACACCCCCACTTCTTGCCTTCAAACAACCGCACAACCTCAAACAGACCATTGTCCGCAGCAAACTACCCAGCCTTCAGGAGAACAGTGACCAAGACACGGATCATCGACACAGATGCCATCATCTCACGTGAAAACACCATCCACCAGGTACACGGTACATACTCTTGCAACTCGGCCAACGTTGTCTACCTGATACGCTGCAAGAAAGGATGTCCCGAGGCATGGTACATTGGGGAAACTATGCAGACGCTGCGACAACGGATGAATGAACACCGCTCGACAATCACCAGGCAAGACTATTCTCTTCCTGTTGGGGAGCACTTCAGCGGTCACGGGCATTCGGCCTCTGATATTCGGGTAAGCGTTCTCCAAGGTGGCCTTCGCGACACACGACAGCGCAGAGTCGCTGAGCACAAACTGATAGCCAAGTTTCGCACACACGAGGACGGCCTCAACCGGGATATTGGGTTCATGTCACACTATTTGTAACTCCCACAGTTGCATGGACCTGCAGAGTTTCACTGGCTGTCTTGTCTGGAGACAATACACATCTCTTTAGCCTGTCTTGATGCTCTCTCCACTCCCATTGTTTTGTTTCTTAAAGACTTGATTAGTTGTAAGTATTCGCATTCCAACCATTATTCATGTAAATTGAGTCTGTGTCTTTATAAGCTCTGTTTGTGAACAGAATTCCCACTCACCTGAAGAAGGGGCTTAGAGCTTCGAAAGCTTGTGTGGCTTTTGCTACCAAATAAACCTGTTGGACTTTAACCTGGTGTTGTTAAACTTCTTACTGTGTTTACCCCAGTCCAACGCCGGCATCTCCACATCTTAAATATGACACACAGGTTTGTAGCATTCTGGTTCTAGTTTTGAGTTGTCAGGAATAAGGATGGAGTCGTGGCAGGGGATAGGGTTTGTCCAAAGACGATTTCTTTCCAGGACCAAAGACAGTTTTTTTTGTTAATTTTGAAGAGCCTTTGATTCTGTCAACTATGGGGCTTTGCTCCTGCTGGCTGATTTTGGCTTGCAGTAGTAGTGGCTAAGTGACAACATTGTTAATTATTATTTAAATGGTTGTATTTAATGAAAACAAAGTCACCTCCAGTATCCAAAGAAGTGAACAAGTTCGGGATGATTAATTGCACTTTAGGCGGCACGGTAGCACAGTGATTAGCACTGCTGCTTCACAGCTCCAGGAACCTGGGTCCGATTCCCGGCTTGGCTCACTGTCTGTGTGGAGTTTGCATATTCTCCTCGTATCTGCGTGGGTTTCCTCCGGGTGTTCCAGTTTTCTCCCACAGTCCAAAGATGTGTGGGTTAGGTTGATTGGCCATGCTTAAAAATTGCCCTTAGTGTCCTGAGATGCGTAGGTTAGAGGGATTTGTGGGTAAATATGTAGGGATATGGGGGTAGGGCCTGGGTGGGATTGTGGTCGGTGCAGACTCGATGGGCCGAATGGCCTCCTTCTGCACTGTAGGGATTCTATGATTTAGGATGAAAGCATTTTAAAATTTATGTCCATCACGTGCATGGTCTGAAATAACACTAACACCAACTGTAGAATAGTTTATATGCTTTGGTAACAACATCCACTCTTGATGGCGTTACTGTAGAAATGAACTAAAGAATTGGTCTTATTGCGTTTGTCATGTCCATCCATCAGCAGTACCTTTGCTGCAGTAGAACGATTACTTGCAGATTAAAGCTTTAAATCTTTTATGCTGTCATTCTGCTGACACTATGATACTGAAATTTGGACTCCACTTCTGTTTAACTATGACTTTTGGTTTCTAACATGGCACAACCCCCCACCCCCCATAACCCTTGACTCCGTTATTGATTGGACTACAGTCTAAAGTGTAATACAGCAGAGTTGGAATGTCTGAAATGAAAATAATATGCTGGAATCACCTGGCTGTGAAGAGAGAAACAGTTATGTTTTAGGTTGATGACCATTCCTCAGCTGGAAGAAGTGACAGAAGTAAGAGTTTTTCAACAAGTACAGAGGCATCGACAGGGAAGGAGGAAAGAACAAAAAAGATCTGTCATCGGGTAGAATGTAGAGTGTTCAAATGACAAACAGATTAGGGTGCAATATAAAATTGGGTGGTAAAAAGCAAAAGTTGGGTGTAGAAGAGTTATAGATGGCAACACAAGAACTACTGCCAGTATTTGCAAGAATGGGTGCAGTAGTTATGATCAGAAATTGTTCAACTCTTGAGTCTGAAAGAGTTGTAAAGAGCCCAATCAAAATCTGAGGTGCTGCCACTTGAGCTTCCTTTGTGATTTATTGGAAGAGTTTAGAAGCACAGGACAGAAGTCAGTGAGACAGAGAATTAAAATGGTACGTGATTAGAATCACGGACAAGTAGATTGAATGGAGGTATTCCCCAATCTGTGCTCGGTCTCCAATACGGATATGTTGTTTGAAGGATGAGAGGCTAAATGGTAAAACTTAGAAAGGAGTAGAGGAGCAAATCGTAGAGTCATATAGTACAGAAGAGGCAATTCGGCCCATCAGGTCTGCACCAACAAACTACATGAAATCTACACCAATCCCACTTGGCCACAGCCTTGAATGTTATGACATTTCAAATGTTCAGTCATAGATGTTTAAATACACAGACTTTTATAAGTCAATAAAAGTATTGGGTTTTATTCATGGGGAGATTTGAGTAAAAATGCTGGAGAAATGCTAAATTTATATAAAACCGGTTAGGTTGCAGTTAGAACGTTGTGTCCAATGTTTTGGGCATCTTGGTAGGGTGTTAAGTTCATGACACTGCAGAAATGTTTCTTCATGGTGATACCAAGAATGAGAGGTTTTACTTGGGGAGAACTGAGACAAATTGGGTCTCTCTTAATTAAACCAAAGAAATTTAACGGGGGATTTCAAAAGTGTGTTCAAAACTGTGAAGGATTTTGATGAGGGGAAAATGATGCCACAGGTCAGTGAGTTGACACTTAAAGGGCATGAAGGTATGCAATTCATTGATAAGTCTTTTCAGTGATTAAAGGAGAATTGATTATTTTTAAACAGATTTTAAAAAAGATATAGTATTGACTAGCCCTCAAGAAACAGTGGTAGAAAGACAATCTCTATGGCTTTCATAAGGGAAGTAGATAAATATGTGATAAATAAGGGCGAAGGACTGGAGAATAGGATAAAGTAGATAACTTTCATTATGCCTAACGCAGCTTGATGGGTTGGATGATCTCCTGTTCTGTAAAATTCATGAGATTCAAATGTCAATTTCAATTTGCCATAAACAAGTACCTGCTTCCATTAAGGTGATTAGCAGGTCCCATGATGCTGGTTATAATTAACTTTGTTATTTTTGCAAGCAAGTTATGCTGTTATTGTTTGTTCCTCATCGGAAGTATGTAATGCTATTAATATTTTTGACCATTTTATATTTCCAGGTTGTGATGAATTCAGTATAACTAACACACATGCATCGATATCCAAACTCCAGCATTCTCCTGAAGTTATTTGTTTTAAAAAAACCTTTGTACAGATGTAATGCAAAGGCATGACAGTATAAATGTATTTCAATCCCAATGTACTGTTTAGGGAATGTTACATGTCAGCCACAGATGTGTGTATGTGCAATTCTTAGTATGGGTGGGTGTGGAAATTGGCAGTGGAGTAATTCTGTTGAACCCCAGTTAATTGTCCTGGAGTTGGAATATGAGCTTTAAGTTTAGAATGGACTCCTCCACCCTTTGGTAAAACTTTTGATCATAGTTTCTATACATCCACACAATAGAAAATTTAAGTTCAGCAACTTTTGTACTCCAGCAGTCCATTCAGAAGGAAACCAAGTTCAAACATTGAAAATTAACCTTTTGATTGGATTAATTTTTGTAATTGTTCTTTCACTCTGATTGATAAACCTACTGGTTAGAATGTTTAGTATGCAAACAATCAAATGTCACTTGAAAGCCTGCAGTGGTTTTAACAGCTAGATACTGGTGAGACCAGAATCTCTCTCAAAACAAAAAGTATGACGATTCTAGAAATAAAGGGTTCTGGTTCAGCTGGTTACAGAGTGACTGCAGGAAATGTCATGTGTGCTGTTCCAGAGACAAATCCTTGGCTCATTGACTGCGGAAGCTTTATCCTGATCCATTTTCTTGGCATTTTGTTTTTGTCAGCAGTGGCCTGCCATTGCCCTTCACTCTCGAGGGAAGGGTCAGGGCCAAAAGACAGATCCCAGGTCCACTTTAGCTCAAACAGGAATTGAACCCGTGCTACTGACATTATTCTAAACCACAGACTACTCATCTTACAATTAGCTTACAATTTTAGAAGCCCATTGGTAAAGAAACACTGCTGAAGTTGTATGACTCATGGAAAGAAGTTTATAATGACTCTGCAAGATACTGTTGACTGTTGAAATTTCCTAGTGTGTGGCTGGTGGAATTGGTGAGCAATATATGGTGCAATTGATTTAAAAGTAAATATCAAGAAAAATCAAAAGTTGAGGGAAATTGCATTTATCTGCATCTTTTAAACGTAACAAGATATTCTCTTCGAACTAATGGTGACACAGTGGTAGCGCTGCTGCCTCTCAGCGCCAGGAACCTGGGTTCAATTCAGGCCTTGGGTGATTGCCTGTGTGAAGCTTTACATGTTCTCCCTGTGTCTACATGAGTTCCCTCCAGGTGCTCAGGTTTCCTCCCACAATCCAAAGATGTGCAGGTCATGCTAAATTGCCAATATTAAATTGTTAATGCAAAATTGCGTAAGGTTAAGGGGATAGGGCCTGGGTAGAATGCTCTGGTGAAGAGTTGGTGCAGGCCTGACTGGCCAAATGGCTGCCTCCTTTGTAGGGATTCCATGATCCTAATAAATAATTGGAAATGTATAGTTTTGGAAATTAATTTTGTGTCTACACCAAAAAATCCATAGAATAAAATCCCTGTGGTGCAGAATGAGGCCATTTGGTTCATCGAGTCTGCACCAACTCACCAAAAGAGTGTCTTACCAGGGCCCCTATCCCCGTAACCCCACGCATTTGCAATGGGGGTAATCCACCCAACCTAAATATCTTGTGGAATTTAGCATGACCAATTCACCTAATCTGCACATCTTTGGATTGTGGGAGGAAACCGGGGCACCTAGAGGAAACCTGCGCAGACACAAGAAGAACATGCTAACCTCAGTCACCCAAGGCTGGAGTCGAGCATGGGTCTCTGGTGCTGTGAGGTAGCAGTGCTTACCACAGTGTTGCCCTCTGATAACTGTAAGCAATATTTTCTTTCCAGATGGAGAAGTATCTGAAGCCAAGATTCAATAGTAGTGAAGTAGCTGGGGGAGGGGTTGCTGTTTGTAAATTTATGAAAATCATTTTGGATTGCACTTAAATCAAACATTTGTCCTGAAAAGTGGAATCAAGAGGAAATTACTTTTTAAAAGTAACGTTACTTCCTCATAGTCGTTAATTTAACAGTGGACATGAGCTGTTGTGCTCCCAAATAAAAGCTAATTGACCCATGGTCAGACTTTTTCATATGTGCAAAGTAACTTGTGTGGTTCCAGGCTTTTAAAAATCTTTTAGATCTTTTAAAAATCAGACTCTAAGGGCCAAATGGCCTCCTCCTGTTCCTATCTTTTATGTTTATTCAGCATGCTATTAGAAGTACGAGTAGAATACTTTGATAGCCTTATGAATTTGTGGATGAGCCATAATAGTTTTCCTGAATTTGAGTAGCTACATCAGTCTCTGAAATCGAACAGTTTGTCGTTACTCCATCCTGATTCCATTACCTCGGTCAACTTTATCCACCACAGCATCTCTGACTTAACTCTGGACTCCCTCCTGTTGTCTCCTGTGTATTTCCTGTTTACTGTCAGCTTTTTATGTAACTGCTACGTAACCAGCCCAACGTAACTTGAGCCTTCTGTGTTTGCTCATGTGTATGTTTTAGCTGCCACTCTGGGCTCGAGTCCATCGCTTCTATTTCCAGTTATTTCTCCCTCTCCAAAAATTTCATTTCCCTTTATCCCTTCTCTTAAATTGCCATGGCTGTTTTCACTTCCCTCTCTTGGGTCTTCTGCCCTCCCAAATCTTTTAGTATTTCTCAATCTTTCTCCTTTACAGAAAAGTCTGCTGTTTCTCCCTTTTGCCTCTTTGATTTCCTCGGAATTGCTCAGAGGCGCTCAGCACAGGCTTAACAGGAGCAGCAATCCCAGTTGCATCATCCTGCACTCTAAACTTTCTACCCAGATCCTGCTTTTGGCTAATCTTTCCAATCTCTTTCCTGTCCCACTCGCCACTCTGACTGTTGACTGTGTACTGCACATAATCTCTCGTAACTTCTTCCATGTCTCCCTTCTGAATGACCATTCACTTGTGAACAAAACCGTTGCCATCCAAGCACTTATTGCAGATGGTTGATCAAATTCATGTCCTTGAGAGAACCTTAGCTGAAGGATGATGATGTTTTACATGCAGCCTCGCTGACTGGGTATACCTTTTACCACTTGCCCCACCAAGACAGTCCGTAGTGTTGGTAGGGCTGTTATTACCAAATCACACCTTGGCCTAGCCCTCCTATTCCTCTGACTGACACACGCACGCACACACACACCCCCATACTCCATCGCTCTCGCTGTTTTTATTTAAAATCCTCGTTCCCCACTGTCCTCCATGTACAGTAAAACTTTCCATATCATCGCAATTTTCCCTCTGTTTCTACACTGACCAACTTCACATCCTTAGTCATTTCAACCTCCATTTTAACTCTTCTGAGTTCACTGTGGTTTTGTCTTCCGTCAGTCTGTTTCTCCATGTAAACTCCTCCTGCCATGTTCCAACCCCTACCTTCTATGTCCACAAACAAAGGATTGACAAAGGATCATCTGGACTCGAAACATCAGCTCTTTTCTCTCCTTACAGATGCTGCCAGGTCTGCTGAGATTTTCCAGCATTTTCTCTTTTGTCTTCAGATTCCAGTATCCGCAGTAATTTGCTTTTATTCTATATCCATTTCTGGGCAGAAAAGAAAACAACCTATTCCCCAGTTCATTTACTGCACTCAAACGCCAACGATCTAACCTTTACCAATAATATTTATGCAGCTACTCATTTGTTCAATTGCATCCTCATCTCCGCCTTTACCCTAATCCCAATAAAACTATTATACTTATCCTGGCTGTTCCCCTTGGTACTGCCCTCAGTCCCACTCCCTTAAGTCCAAGGGGTACAGAATTGAGAGGATATGGTGAGCAACTAGTTTAGCCATTGATTGCAAGATCTAGGTTGGGCACATTACTCAGGACCTGCTCTTGTCTGCCTAAACTGCTCACTATTCCAGGATCATCCTGGAATACAAAGATAAAGTCTCACTACTTTTTTTTCAACAGCAAACCATCAGCATTTCTTTCCCCTGTCTTCTCCATCCTTGCCTCACATGTGCATCACATGTGATGGGTGTGAGAAACTCATTGATTTCTATGTCACCTTGTGTTGAGATTATTCAGTCAACCGCCTCTTCCACTTCCATCTCTTCCTAGCCTTTTTTGCCCTGAACTCCGAGGACATTAGGGGGATAGAAGAGAAATGAGAGAGAGTTCGAAGTTCACCTTCTCCATAAAACCAACTTCCTGATCCCTTGACCCTATTCCCGCAAACTGCTAACCACCCAACTTCCCCCTCGTCCCAAATCAACTAATATTGTTAACGATTTGCCCTCTTCAGATGCTCTCCCTCTCTCCTTTCAAAACTCCCACCATCACCTCAAAAAAAAACCTTGGAATCTCCTGCTCGTTCAAATTGCTGCTCCATCTCCAACCTCCCTTTCCTCTCCCAAGTCCTTGATTGTATTATCACCTCCCAAATCTGTGCTCATACTTTCCAGAACTCCATCTTTGAATTCCTTCCAATCAGGTTACTGCTCCTACCACAGTAATTAAATATCAAAATCACAAATGACATGCTGTGTGACTGTAACAAAGGCAAACTTCCTCTGTCCACCTTTTTTGACCTAGCTGTGGGCTTTGACACGGTTGATCACATGCTCCTCCTCCAATGCCACTCCACTGTGATCCACGTGCCTGATTCTTTTCTTATTTAATTGTAGCCAGTGTATCACTTGCATTAACTTTGCTTCCTATTTATGTACTGTTATTTCTGGTATCTGCCAAGGATATATCCTGGATAAACGGATAGAATCCTCTTACTTATCTATATGTTGCCAGTTGGTGACATCTTCTGAAAACACAGCATTGGTGTACGCTGATGACGGCCAGTTCCACCTCACCATCACCTCTCTTGACTCCTCCACTAAATTGATCAGGCTACTTGCCTGGCATGCAGTACTGGATGACCAAGATTTATTCTCTAAATATTGTGAAGACTGAAAACATGGTCTTTGGATCCCAATCCAAGCTCCATCCCTTTCTCCTGGCAATTGTAAAGTTGAACCAGACTCTTTGTAACCTGGCTGTCATATTTCACTCAGATGTAATCTGTAATCTCCTTTGACCCCACAAACCTCAGATTAATTGCTCCATTGTTGGTGACAGTGCCGTCAGCTGCAAGTTTTTATCTCTTTCTTCCTAGCTTTTGGCCAACAGTCTCAATACTGCCTTTTGTGGTATGAAATTTTTAAGTTCTAATGCTCCTGTGAAACCGTGGGATGTTTTGTTGCTAGAAAGGTGCTATATAAAACAAGTTGTTGTTGTTAGAAAACATTGCACTGTAATTTTCCCCAAAATGATTTTTTAAATTACTGATTTATGTACCCCTCTTCTACAACAGCCATAAATCACAAATTATATCTGAAATCACTTATTCTAATTATGTTCATGCAGAGTAAAGGAACCCATTTTTTTTTTTGTACGCCAATTGCCTGCATCTAACAATACTAGCATTGTTACACTCCATCTACTGTGCAGAAACAATATGCCTGAAAACCTGGGATAAAGCAATCAAATGTTTTATGCCAGCTTTGTCCCGAAGGTGGTACAATAGTAGTAACTCGCTGTGCAACCTAATCCACCCCTTCTGAACGATGTTTTAGGTTTTTTTTTACAAATGTGCTGTGTGGTAATGAGCAGGAGCATATGATTCACATTTACAGATGTGTTGCATGGTAATGCACAGGTGCATTTGATCCACATTTACAAATGTGCTGTGTGATATTGCATTGATGCATCTGATCCATATTTAAAGCCTTCCATGTTACAGCTATCTAGTTTTAATGAATGGATATGCAGCAGTACCCTGCTACCTTTTTTGCATCAGCATGCTGTCTCAAAGTGGACAATTTTATACTGATTGTTCAGATGAATTAGGTCATCCCTACTTTGCAGTTCAAGATTAAATTTGAGTTCATTTGATTCAATCGTACAAAAGTCATTTCATAGGGGCAGCATGGTGGTGAAATGGGTAGTGCTGCTGAGTCACAGCTCCAGAGACTGGGGTTCGATTCCAGCCTCGGGTGTCTTTGTGTGGAGTTTTGCATGTTCTCTCCTGTACGTGTGGGTTTTCACCAGTGCTTCAGTTTCCTTCCACAGTCCAAAGACGTGCAGGGTTAGGTGGATTGTCCCTCAGTTTGTGCGCGTACTCTGTGATGCACTGGAGTTCCCCTGTCCTGGATGAACCCTGCATAACGCCCAGTGTCTGTCAGAATAGGCTCCTACTCCCCACGACCCTGAATTGGAATAAGCGGTTAAGTGAAAATGAAGAAGGTTGTGTTAACATGATTTTAGGAATCAGCTATCAGATTTCCAATCTTGGGCAGCAGCTCTCTTACAGGAAGATCGTATGTATTTACTGGACTCTTGCAGGTTTTTATAGTGGGAACTGACTTATTGACTTTCCTATCACAGTTCTAAGTTCCATTTCTATCAACATTTTAGGCAAATATTGACAAAGTCATGCAAAACAATTAAATAACTAATTTGAATATACCATTATCAGAATACAGTTTAGGAAAATCCTCGGACTGGAATGATTGAGATTATTTAAGCTTAATGCAAAGTCCAAAGCATTGTTCAGAATTCCAAATAATTTAAACAAGCCTATTTGCAACAATATATTTATGTAGCCCTGTTAATTTAGTAAAATGTCTGGGATTCTGTTAATTTAGTAAAATGTCACAGAGCCTTATCAAAAAAAAGACACCAAACCATGAATGAGGTATTAGGGAAGATGACCAAAAGCTTTGGCATAAGAGGTAGGTTTTATGGAGTTTTATAGAGGAGGTAAGTGAGATAGACATTTTTGGAGTTTGGGAAACTGAAAGTATGGCCACCAGTCGTAGAGCATTTGGAAATGGGATAATGCATGTACATCGGGCTGGTGTGCATCATCACCCCCAAGAATTGCGCTTCAATTTAATTAAACAGAAACTTAACTAAAGTTTTATATTACTTACAGTGCTCCAACCGGGACTGTCACCCATGTTATTTTGTTTAATTTATTATTGTTTTATTCTAAAAGGCTATTTAGGGCTGACAGGACTAGAAATAGGTAGAGGAGAGTCTGGATTTTAAAATTATTTGCAAAAGATTTAAAAGCAGCAATAAGAATTTTAACATCACGGCATTGCTTAACTGAGATTGAATGTAGACCATTGAGTACAGGAGTAATGAGTGAATGCAGCATGGTGTGAGTTAAGGCAGAGGCATTGGACAACAATGGAGTTTTGAGTGACCACCCAGGCAAACATTGAAATCGTCAAGTCTAGAGATAACAAAGGCATGAAGGTAGGTTTCGGTAGCAGATGAATTGAGGCAGGGACGGAGTAAGGTGGAAATAGGCTATCTTAGCAATGGTGCATATTGGTCCGAAATTCATGTGAGTCAGATATGACACCCCAGTTGCCAGGAGTTTGGTCCAGCTTTGGACAGTTGCCAGGAAAAGGGGCAGAGTTTGTGGTGGTGACCAAAGACAGTGGCTTCAATTTTTCCGACATTTAATTGAAGGAAATTTCTCATCTGCTGCTGTAAATTGGACAAACTCTGCCAATGTAGATGTGGAGGAGTGAAGGGAGTTGGAGGTGACGTAGAGCTGAGTGTCATCAGAGCTAGAAAACTGACACTGCTTTTGGATCATGCCATGATGATGTCACCAAGAGGCAGTATGTAAATGAAAAATAAGAGGCCAAATATAGATCCTTAAAAGGTCACCAAATAAAACGGTGGAACTAAGAGCATCTGCTGCAGATAATTCTCGGTTTATGACTAGATGGATAAGAATGGAATCGGGTAAATGCATCCCCAGCCAATTAGGTGATGACGAAGAGTTTGGAGGAAGTTTGCTTGGTCAACTTTGTCAAAGGTTACAGACAGGGCAAAGAATGATTGTCATATTTCACATAGCAAACTCATAAATGGCATCTGAAGAGCTGTTCTGGTAGTGTGACGACAGTGGAAGCCTGGTTGGAGCGATTCAAACATGGTGTTCTGGGAAGATTGGTGTGAACTTGGGTGATAACAGCACATTCAAAGACTTCAGAGAAAAGGGAGGTTGGAGATGGGGTGGTCGTTTGTAAGTCAGACAGGTCAAAGTTTTTTTTGGAAGGGTTGATAACAGAAGATTTGAAGAGGAGGAGGGCATTACTAGAGGAGAGGGAACAGTTGACCTGGAAGCCATAAAGGGAGGGTTGGACGGTTAGCTGTTTAATGGCAATAGAGACGAGAAAGCAGGAGGCGAGTCTCTTTGAAAAGTTGAGTTTGGATAGGGCATGAAAGGATGTGAGACAGAAACCAAAAGAAGATGCAAAGCCAGGATAGGGAGGGAAGAAGCTGATCAGCTAGTGTCAATCTTTGTAACGAGGAAACCCAAGTTCCTCACACTTGTTGGAAGTTATGATCTAAATACAATCATCTTGTTCCTTTTGGAGTCTCCTCAAAATGTCTGCATTTGTCACCCTCCTGTTTTTAAAACCATGTCCCTGAAGTCAGTGGCTCATGTTGGGTTACAGTTGAAGGATAACTTTGCTAAAGGATGGAATATTTTCCAACTAATAGAACAAGGTATTTAGTGATCTTGGAATTATTTCTTGTGAAGTTTTTAAAAATGTAATTACACCAACTTGTCAGCTTTCATCTTCAGCTTCTACACTATGAACATTTGCCCCATTCCTGTCCTTTGGATCCATCAGAAGATATATTTGAATGCGCTGCAGTTGGCCTGGTTGATGCATAATAATCTAGGCGAGGATTAAAGCTCCTTTTTAGTTTCCTTCCCATGAAATAAAATATTCTTCACACTGTTGCATTAAATGTGCCATTGATTTATTGATGTCCATTCTTTGAAAATGTAATTCATTTTAACAAAGGATGATGTTTTAATATAGATTCTTAAATGAGATTTCAATGTTAGTATAACTAATGAACCGCATTGCTATAATAATTTGCCTAGAATTATTCTCAATAGACTGAATTGGGCAGGAAAATGTAGGATGTTTCACCCATTGAACAGCTTATCATAATACTTGATACAATAAAATTTAAACCGTCATCATTCTGAAAAGTATCCAGATAGTATTGGTCTTTTCAAGGCAGCTTCAAAGTAGTTTCTAAATAGTTTGAAATTGAGATCCCAATTACAGTGGCTGAAAAAGTTGATGGGAAGTTACCTGAGTTTGAAATAAACCTTGACTCTTTAAATAAATTTTAAAAATAGATATTGTCATATGATAAAGTGGGAAGAGGCTTGTGTAGACCACAAATGTCTGATCTACTTCAGTTGACTTCATCCCATGTTCTTGTGTAGTTCCAGCTGATAATTGAATCATAGAATTATAGAAACCCTACAGTGCAGAAAGAGGCCATTCGGCCCATTGAGTCTGCACCAACCACAATCCCACCCAGCCCCTATCCCCATATCCCCACATATTTATCCGCTGATCCCTCTAACCTACACATCCTGGGACACTAAGGGGCAATTTAGCATGGTCAATTAACCTAACCCGCACATCTTTGGACTGTGGGAGGAAACCGGAGCACCCGGAGGAAACCCACGCAAACACAGGAAGAATGTGCAAACTCCACACAGACAGTGACCCAAGCCGAGAATCTAACCCAGGACCCTGGAGCTGTGAAGCAGCAGTGCTAACCACTGTGCTACCATGCCGCCCATGAACACCACTCTGACCTTTCTTTCTTGTTCTAATGTTGCTACCATAGTCCCTTGTCAGCTCAAGCCCAGGTTCTGATTGCTGATCACCACCTGAGCTTTCTCTTGCGCTCGCATGCTTGCTTTGTTCCCTTCCATCATCGGTCTTCTCCGTTCATGCTTCTCTCTCTCCTTTCTCCTTCTACCTAAACAACTGTACTGTATGTACCCTATTACCCCAATTACCTAATGTATCCATTGCCATTCCTCCTACTGATTTTTCTTGTTGATAGACTGAACTTAACTCTTCCAGGCAGAAATACGGCCTTTTAAGCTGGTCATATTGTACTCACTGACGCTTGGTGCTTGGTCTCCCTAACTAGCCAATTGAGCTCAATACTTGCTCTCCCATTATTTATACCGTCACTCTAGCCCTTAACAGTCAAGTTCATTAGTCTTGTTCTTCCTTCCCGCTTCTCCCTTTTCCATCTGAGTTTAGACTTTACTGAATTTAACTGTCCATATGATTGGTTTTATCTTCATATGGATTGAAACTTTGCTAAGATGAATAGAAAAGAGTATCATTTAAATGGAAAGAGACTACAGGGCTCAATTCATCCATTTTGTAACAAATGCTGTGCTTTCAGATAAAGAGCTTTTAGTTCGGTCTTTCCCTATTCTGACCTTATTTGTATGCTCTTTCCCTTCCTGAAACACACACTAGCCTACATTACTTAGCTCCCCAGCAGAGAGTTGTCTAAGCGTCCTTCCTGCATCTTTTCTGCTGATGTAGATTTAGGAGCTCGTACACTTCTGTCTGCAAAATTGTATCCACTAGTCTGTGTGTATCTTTCTAACCTTTCTACCATCCTCTCTCCAACAATCGAGATTGTCCTATGAGGAAAGATTAAATAGACTAAAACTTTATTCTCCAGAGTTTGGAAGAATGAGTAGTGATCTGATTCAAACATACAAAACTTCTTACAGGGCCCAACAGGGTGGATGCAGGAAGGGGGTTTTTGGAGCCAGGGCGCAGTCTCAAAATAAGGGTATGCCGTTTAGGACTGAGGAGAGGAGGAATTTCTTCATTCAGACATGGTAAATATTTTGAATTCAGTACCCCAGAGAGATGTGGAAGTTCAGTTGTTAGCTTTGTTCAAGACTGAGCTCAATAGATTTCTACATATTAAAACCATCAAGGGATAAGATAAGGGGATAGTGCAGGAAAATGGTATTGAAGTAGAAGATTTAGCCATGATATATTTCCCGTTCGCCAGCATGACCTGGAAATATATCGCTGTTCCTTCACTGACGCTGGGTTAAAATCCTCAAACTCCCTCCCTAGCAACACTCTGGCTATACCTACATCACATGGACTGCAACAGTCCAAGAAAGCAGCTCACCACCTTCGAATGCAAATAGGATGAGCAATAAATGTATCTCGAGTGAATTAAAGAGTTATTGGTGGAGTCGGCTTGAAAAGATAAATGGCCTGCTTTTGCATTCATCCTTTTCTTCCAGTGGTCCATACATTGCTGTTGATACCCAACTATGAATTTGCCACTGCTTGATAATTTCTACAGTGATAACTCTGTCCTCCAAGATTCTTATCATAGGTTCCAAATGCTTCCACAGACACATTCCACTCTACTTGGCTAATCTCCAATATATTCCAATTTGCATCTTCCATTCCTCTGATTTAAGGCTGCAGCTTGCCTTCTGCCACTGGAAGCTGATTTGTCAGTTGGCATGGTTCGTTCTTCTGGGACACTGTTTTCAAACTACTTGTTACCTCTCTGTCTTACAAAGCCTTTTAAAGTCTTCCTTTCCATGCTACCTTTTTGCCTCATGTGCCCATTCGCAGTGCCCTTATTTTCTGTTTGAGATTCATGTCCTGTAGGTTGCTCTGGCACTCGAGTAAATATAAAAAGGTAGTTCTGATTTTGTATTTCTTTTGAAGCATGTATTTAATCTTAAACTCATTTCTTTAGCTAATTTAATAAAACGTTACTGGCTACACGATGAAGACATGTAAAATTGCCAGTACCAATGCACTGCTCCCCTATGAACTTGAATGCATTCTATGCCCATTTTGAGCAAGAAGTCAGTAAGCATGTGCCCTCCGCCCTGGAAGCCTTGGACGAATCTGTATCTGAGGTCACCATCACAGACGTTAGAGCACCCTTCCCAAAAGTCAACCCACAGAAAGCAACTGGTTGGGATGAGGTACCCGGGCGAGCACTAAGATCCTGCGTGGACCGGCTTGCAGGGGATACTCGCAGACATCTTTAACCTCTCCTTACACCAATCTGAGTTCCTTATCTACTTCAAGAAGACAACCATCATCCTGGTACCAAAGAAAAGCCAGGCAGCCTTAATGACTATCGTCCAGTAGCTCTAGCATCCATTATGAAATACTTCAAAAGGTTAGTCATGGCACAAAATAATTCTGGCCTCTACAGTTTGCATACTGCCGCAACAGGTCGACGGCAGCCGCTATCTCCCAGGCCCTATACCCAACCGTGGAGCACCGAGACAGCAAAGACACTGATGTCAGACTCCGATTTATTGACTACAGCACAGCCTTCAACACTATTATTCCTACAAAACACATCTCCAAACTCTGTGGCCTGAGGCTCAGCTCCTCCCTCTGCAACTGGATCCTAGACTTCCTAACGCACAGACTGCAATCAGTAAAGATAGACAACAACACCTCCACGATTATCCTCAACACAGGTGCCCCACAAGACTGTGTCCTCAGTCCCTTACTATGGTCCTTATACACCTATGATTGTGTGACCAAATTCCCCTCCAACTCGATTTTCAAGTTTGCTGATGATACCACCGTAGTGGCTCGGATCTCAAACAATGACGAGACGGAGTACAGGAAAGAGAGGGAGAATCTGGTGAGCTGGTGTGATGACAATAATCTCTCTCTCCATGTCAACAAAACGAAGGACATGCCCCTGTCTACATCAACGGGGATGAAGTGGAAATGATCGAGAGCTTCAAGTTTCTGGGTTTCCAGATCACCAACGACCTGTCCTGGTCGCCCCATGCCGACTCTATAGTTAAAGCCCACTAACACCTCTGCTTTCTCAGGAGGCTAAGGAAATTTGACATGTCTGCTGCAATTCTCACCAACTTTTACAGATGCACTATAGAAAGCGTTCTTTCTGGTTGTATCACAGCTTGGTATGGCTCCTGCTCTGCCCAAGACCGCAAAAAACGACAAAGGGTCGTGAACGAAGCTCAGTCCAAAACGCAAACATCCATCGACTCTGTCTACACTTCCTGGTGCCAGCATAATCAAGGACATCACGCACCCCGGACATGCTCTCTTCCACCTTCTTCCGTCGGGGAAATAGATATAAACGTCTGAGGTCATGTACCAACCGACTCAAGAACAGCTTCTTCCCTGCTGCCATCAGACCTTTGGATCTACCTCGCATTAAATTGATCTTTCTCTACATTCTAGTTATGACTGTACCACTACATTCTGCACCCTCTTCTTTCCTTTTCTATGTACGGAATGCTTTGTATGGTGCACAAGAAACAATACTTTTCACTGTATATTAATACATGTGACAATCAAATCAAAACCTTTAGACTTGTCTTAGTTAAGTAAGTCAGTGTCTGTTGGCCTCTTATTAAAATTTGGTTTGTTTATAGCATCTCAAAGAACGCTGGTCAAAATTATTTACTGCAACATTGGTCAGAGACTGAACTTTTGAAACAATGATTTCTGAGATGTTTAGAACTTTGCCTTCTTAATGGCCGCATCTTCTATTTTCTGCAGTCACTTTGTGAGAATTCTGGCTTTGCTTATGAAATCTGTACTAAACTGTTGGAAAGGCATTCGTTCTGTGTCTCCTTAGAACGGTTAGATTGGTGAAACATAAAGGCTTGTATTTGGCTCTTTGTCTCAAGCACTGCATGTACTATTTACTTCAAGGCACAGTGGCTTTTATGTCGGCAGATGTAGCAGTCATTTTGGGCACAGTAAGCTCCCACAAATTGCAGTGATATGAATGATCTGTATTTGGTGATTGAAGGATCAATGTTGCCACAGATACTGAAGCAACATCCTACTGCTTTTGAGATGTTACCATGAGATCATTAACATCCGCTAGATGAAAGCATTCAAGCCATAGTTCAGTGGCAGATTATCACCCACTCAGTGCTGCTCTGGTCTGGAGCTTTAATTTTGTTCAAAGAAATTTGTTTTTCTTTTCCCTTTTTATGATTTAACAAAAATGGTATTTGGTCTCCAACACTGTCATGGCCGAATTGTATCTCTAGTAATGTTATAGGTGCTCTTGTTTGCTTTGCTACCATGTAAGAGACTTATTAAGTTTTGTAACGTGAGTAGAATATTCTGGCTTGGTGGAAGCATAAAACTGGTATCAGATCAGCTGCCTGGGGTGACAATGGGCAAGCAAACAGAAGCTTCTCTCACCAGAGTTGAATATAGAAGGGAATGCAGTTACTTGAAAACAATGATGGGTTTAGAGACAAAAAACAGTGGTAAGATAGACATGATTTAGGGGGTAATGGTACATATGCTGGAACTTTGGACAGGGTTGGAAAAAGTATTGAACAATAGCATTAATCTATACTGAATTGAACTTAAAAAGTGCATGTATAAACTGAGGAAGAATTGCAGCAATAATAGTGGATTGGAAGTTTAATGGCAGATGCAGCTCAATGCAGAGGAATATGCAATGGTATACTTTTGGGGAAAGGAAGTGGTTTAGGGATGGAAAAAGATAGATCTTTGAAAGTGGTGTTGTACCACTTTCAAAGTGGTCAAAATTGATAAATTATAATCGGATTCTGAGTTTTGCACCTAGACCTTGAATATCAAGACAAAGTAATCATGCTGAATTTGTACCATGGTACCAGTCGATTGATTTACATAATTTTTAATGTGCATTTGTGGCCTTTCGATTTATTGAAGGAAGGGGAAGGATTCAGCAGTGCTGGATGCAAGTTCTACATGGAATGGGAAGTTGTGATTATAAAAAGAGACTTGTAAAATTGATGCACCTTTTTTTACTGGAGTGGAGAAGACTTAAGTTTTCACTTAAATATTTCTAAAGTTTAGAAATATTGCGAGGGGGATGCGTAAACATTTGACCTGTTATTTGCTATAAACAGCAAAGGAATGGTTTTCACCATTAGGTTAGAGAAGTTGGGGCTGTTCTCCTTTTAGAGCAAAGGAAGTTGGGAGATTTGATAAAGATGTACGAGGTTACGACAGGTTTCGTAGACAAAACGCAATTTCATTGGCTGATGGTACAAAGACTAGTGAAGACAAAATTAAGATTTTGGGCAAGAGATACTGATTCATATAACATCCATCACATTCCTATTTCTCTTCAGTTTTGAACAAGTAACATTGGACTTGAACCGTTAAGTCTGTTTCTCTCTCCATAGATGCTGCCAGACCTGGGTTTATCATTTTGGCTTTATATCGAAGATGGAGGGTGGTATGAGGGAGACCTTCTTTTGCACAGCAAGCAGTCGTGACCTGAAATCTGCTACTTACGAGAGCGGTGCAAGTGGATGATCAATTATTTCAGTGGGAACTTGGATAGGCTCTTGAGGCTACTAAACCTGCAGGGCAGAGGGGATAGAGTGAGGAATGAGAATGACTCAATTACGGAGAGTTGGCCTGGACTTTGTGGGCAAAGTGACCAACTTCTGTGCTATCTTGGATTATACACCTTTGACATTATGTACAATTCCTTGGGGATGACTTACCGGCTTCTCAGTGGAAATTTCTCATGTTTGGGCACCTGACCAAATGCAGTACATTCTACATAGCACCTGAGAGTAGAGTAATGAACAACAAAGATTGGACCTACGTTTGGGATAGAGAACAATAGGGGAAAAAAACAATAAAAACACTTTAAAAATCCAGTATTAGTTTGCTTTTGAGGAAATGAGATCCCACACTTAAAAGTTAAGTTTCCACGGCCACAAATAGTTCCGTAGATTTATGTCTGCACTGTTTTAAAAACAAAAGCTGATTGTACAAGCTTAACTTTATCACCTGTCTTTAGAGCGAGAATAGTGGGCAATTACCCCAAGTTATATAACCAGTAGTGATATAGATTGTGTCATCTTCAGTGATCGCTATGCAGATTCTATTAGCAAACACTAACATCATAGGTTATCACCTACATCCAACTTCTGAATTTCTGTGGTTAATTGTGTGTGTGGATGCTAAACATTGATGTTTTATTTTACCCTGCAATGGTGAGAGACTCACCATTATTATTATGACAAAAGGCAAGTCAGTGTTTCCATTGGTTAGCAAATGGTATAAGATAACCTTAGACTCAAGATTATCATAGACATTTAGAATTTTTAAACTGGTTTTTAGAACATGGAATTCTTATCGCTATTGATTATTGAGGCAGAAACCCTGAGATTTTTGAAGGAAACAGCAAGAAAATGAGATTCGAATTAATAACTGGTTCAAGAATGATCACTTGAATAGGTATGATAGGTTGAACAGGCTAATTCTGTGCTGTGATTCATGAGGTTGGGAACTAACTAAAATATTTACTGGATCAAGGAAGTAGCAAATTACAATTTTATCTCTCTCCAATTTCCTCTGTTTTTGAAATGTGGTGGTGTTCTAGGATGTAAAACAGGTTTGAATTCAAATACAAAGTAATTCCATTTGTATATGTGCAGTGGCTGCTGGGATATGAGCAGTATCATATTTTCTTTACTCCCTCCCCATTCCTGTTGCTATCATTGCATGCCTGAGACATGTCCTTAACATTTGCACACCCTAAAAGTACAAAATTCGCAAGTAGGAACCATAAGATCTCAGTATTGGACTCTGCACTGTATTAGGTATGCTGAGGGTAAAACAACAATATTACTTGGATTCTATATGTAATTTCACATGCATTTTAAAGTCTATAGATCTGCAATTGATAAATGCAGAAACTTGCGCTTCCTGTACGTTTTTGTGTAAAACCGAGAGTAGTGGGTTATGTTTGTTTTTTAAGAAAGTCAGGTGTTGCAATGTAATTTCCATTGCATGCTCTAGAGGTTTTCCACTTGTAGGCTTCCTTTGAATTATTGTATTTGAATAGAAACTGTCAAATTGGCTTTTTACATTTCCTCCAGTACCCCAAAATCTAAGTTCTGCAGCACAGAAGAAAGTCACTATCATCATGCCTGTGCTATGTCTTTGTGCCTGAAATTTTGAGTTCAAGCCCTATAGCAGGATTTTGACATTTTGTAAACCGTCAGTCCACTGCATTGTGGAAGATGTTTGTTGGAAGTGATGTCTTTGAATGAGGTGTTCAACTAAGATTTTGTTTGCCTGTTAAGTGAATGGCAAAGATCACACCACATTATTCAAAAAAGAATGCGAACATTTTCCTGATGTCCCAGCATAGAAATATGTGAAGTAGACCTTTCAGATCTTGACTCCTATTCTCCTGTTGCCAATTTACATACAGCATATCGCACAAAGAGCAATAAGATAACCAAAGCAGATTATTGATAAATTGAGGGATAAATGTGGGCCATGACTCTGTTTGTCTTGGAAGAAATCTGAGTTTCTGTGACGAGCGTTTTGTCAGCATAAGGATTACCTCCAGACCCAGCTTGCACAGAATTCATCCCAACATTTCCTTGCACAGAATTCATCCCAACAATTCCTTCTGAAAGATGTACAAGAGAGGCTGTATATAAATTGAATGACACATTGCACACAAGTCACCCCTTGATTTGCTGCTCTTCCAAAGCAAAGGGAAAGTATCTGAGATGTGTTAACTTTAATCAGACTCTGCAACTTACAGAAGTTGGATCCCTACAATGAAATGCATTTCAAACCCCCCTCAGTTTGGACTCAATGTTTGCTATCCTCCCAATCCTCCCTTGTCTAGGGAGAAGGGAGTCTTCAACAGATCTACCCCTTTTGAAGGATGGGTCAAATCCCACTCTAGATAGATGATGTATGCAACTTGGGACCAGATAGGACCAATCAGAGTGCATTGCATGGACCAACATAGCTCTAAGGCAGGTGGGAATTATCCTGGCAAAGATTTTTTAATCTGTGCTGTGCTTGCACATCTACTTTTTCAGTTAACACCCTCAGGCAGCAGGACATTGACCATTTTACAGCAGTAGGAACATCGCTTTAGTTGCCAGTGTCTGTTCGTGCACATGGCTGTTCTCTCGGACAGCTAAAAACACACAAATTAAATAGTTAGCACCTCCAGCTTGGGAATTGGAACTGGTGGAAGATGTCAGACAGCTCTGCAAGGGTCAGGGGGCTTTGAGGCCCTCAAAATCTGGGCATTCTTGTTGGACAGGTTTATTTGGTAGCAAACACCACTAGCTTTCGGAGCGCTGCTCCTTCGTCAGGTGAGTGGGAAATCTGCTAGCAAACAGGGCATCTAAAGACAAACTCAAGTTACAGAATAATGAATAATGTTTGGAATGCGAGTCTTTACAGCTAATCAAGTCTTAAAGGTACAGACAAGGTGAGTGGAGAGAGCATTTAGCACAGGTTAAAGAGGTTTAACCTGTGCTAAATGCTCTCTCCACTCACATTGTCTGTACCTTTAAGACTTGATTAGCTGTAAAGACTCGTATTCCATTCATCATTCTGTAACTTGAGTTTGTGTCTTTATATGCCCTGTTTGCTGTTTGTTAGCAGATCTCCCACTCACCTGACGAAGGAGCAGCGCTCCGAAAGCTAGTGGCGTTTGCTACCAAATAAATCTGTTGGACTTTAACCTGGTGTTGTTAGACTCCTTACTGTGTTTACCCCAGTCCAACGCCGGCATCTCCACATCATTCTTGTTGGATCAGGAAAGAAATTAGTGCGTTGAGATTGGCTTATAAATTCTTCATAATTGATAGATTTGATATCACAAGTAGTACTAATACCTTTAAATATTTCCACATCTAGAGATAAAACTTGTGAGTCAACTAAGAAATAAAGGTTGATTCTTGAATCATTCAGTTAAGAGCCACTGAAATTTAGATTCCGCTCATTATGTATAATTTTGGTATATACAGTCTTTAAGCCTTTTTCAGATCCACAAATGCATCCATTTTCTTGTGGAAGTTATATTCAAGTTGATCTGTAGAGTATTGCCTTTAGTTTTATGAATTAAGTAAAAGCCTGTGCTGTAATTTGTTTCTTTTGTTCATTAGTGTGGAAGTGAGAAAACTAATATCAACTGACTGCTCAGATGGGTAAAATCATGTGCAACATCCTTGGATAGATGTGGTCTTGCTAACTCGGTGAAACAAGCGTTCAAGTTTGAAAAGTCAGTGACATGTACCAATGTGTGTGAACAGACATTTACAGAAATGCAAGTGTACGAGACGAGCTTGGACTGTTTTACTAGTCAGGCTTTTATCTCTATATGTGTGGTTCTGTGTATCTGTATTCTAGGATCCTTGCCAATTCTTTTCCATTTTTGAGTTCAGCTGTCAGTTTTATTACTACTTCACCTTTAACTTTTCGTGTTTGTTTCTGTGAAAATGAGGGCAGAGGACTCGCTTAATATTTCTAGCAATTTTTTTCTCTGCAAGAACATTTTTTGCACCTTGTGTGCAGTTGCAATCCTTCACCTTTTTTACTTGTAACATTCCTTAAGTTTTTTTATCTTTTAGTTTCTAATTTTCTACACAACTCTAAACTGCTTGTTTGTTTTAGATTATTTTTAGCCCCAAATTTTTAAATAACCTTAACTTGTTTTATTTTCTCTCCTTGAAAGAAGGCTTCTTTAAAAGAAAGGAACATATGCACCATCTTTGACACCTTCTTTTGCACCACCTTTGACTGGATGATTGGTTTGAGCCCTGGTATCTATTTAGTTTCCTGTTATTTTTCCAGTGTCTTAAAATGGTCAGATTTTCTTCCCAATTTATCTTATTTTCCAAGTCAGTACTCGCACCCTAGTTCCCCTCTATTTTTCATTGTTATGCATGACATATTAGTTGTTACTATCTGCTAGTTATTCACCTATCCTTGTTTTACCTACTTGCCATACTTCATTTTCTGCAATTAAATACAGCATTTCCTTTATCTTTGGATCTACTCTGAGGATCTACAGCGATCATGTTGCAACATTCCAACATGGAGTGTAGGAGAGTCATAATTTTTTTAATTTTCAAATGGAATCTGGTTTGGCTTGCCATCCATCTAGTGTCCACTGAAGCGGTTAACATTACTTTATGTGGCTCGTTGATCTTGTTGTGGACTATTAACGCCCATTGTGGTACTTGTTTTAAAAATCACCATTTTTTTTGTATACATCCGCACCAATTACTTGTACTCAGTGGGTTACTGTGATGACAGTAAGAAGTCTCACAGCACCAGGTTAAAGTCCATATTGAGGGGCGAATTTGGTCCCCATGGCTGTTCCGTGTGTCTGGATAAAGAACTGGTTGTTGAAGGTGAAGACATTGTGGTCCAGGATGAAGCGGATGAGTTGTAAAATTACATCTGGAGATTGACAGTTGTTGGCGTTGAGTACTGAGGCAGTTGCAGCAATCATGTGATGAGTCAGTACATTTAGTGTAAATCACTGCAGCAATCACTGTGTAAATCTTAAATCACTGCATCAATCACTGTGATGAATCAGTACATTTAGTGTAAATTTACCAACTAAAGCATTCATTATTGCAACAGAGCAATGCTGAAAACGTAAAATTGAAATAAAATATTGCAAGCACTCGGTAAGTCAAGCAGCATCTATGTCAAAGCAGCAGCATTTTCTTCGACAAAGGTTATTACTGAAACCCTCATTTTCTTCACTGCTACCTGACTGTTTCCATCATTAGAGAATATACATGGAAACAAAACCTTTTTCATCCACTTCTCTGTTATCCAGCTCTTTTACAGGGCTAGGAAATAACTATATTTCAGCCTTAAATTCTGTTATTGGCTTCGGTGTTGTGTGGAGTTTCTTAGAATTTGCCAGTTTTTCTGTAAATCAATTTTCTGTTGCTTAACCGCTAACAACGGGAATGCCCTTTTGGTGATGGGTAAACATGTCATCCACTTGTTTAATGGCAATGCAGTTTTAGTTTAAGGCATTATCGTATTGCCTATGCTGCCAAACACAACACTATTATATCATTCATTTGTGTCTCAGTCTGGCAAATTCTCCTTATGACCAGTACCCTCAGCCTTGGATTGTCATTGATTAGTTTATTGGGGCTATTTCTTTGTCTAATGCTCTTTTCTTGCTGGGTGAGTTTGAATTGTGCTGCCTGCTGGTTAGAAGTGTGAGGGGTGATTTGATTCAGATGTTTGAAATAATGAGGGGTGGTGGAAGCTATTTATGGATCAGGACTGCCCAGAAAAGTTGATCTTTCAACTTGAGCTAAGTGAATCTAGGAAATCTTCACAAGGACTTGACGCGCGTGCGCGCACACATTACGTAATTACAGGAATTTGTCCCTCATTTCATTGGAAAACATTACATGGCTTCTTTCTAATAATTCTAATATGGTCTCATTGATAGACAGTTAAGGACATGTAAGCTATCTGTTGCATCTCAAACTATTTTGACCATTTTCAAAGGAGTGGATTTGAAAGTAAAAATTGTTTTTAATTTTTAAATGCATTCTTGTCATAAAAGACATCTCAGATAAAGGCTTTGTAAATGGAATCTTTTTTCCCCAGGCGCCTGGGCGCTAAGACTAAAAAAATTCATAATCATGCCAGAGAGAGGGATAATTCAAGTAATTGCTGTCCATTTCAGAGGGCATTTAAGAATCAGCCACATTGATGTCACATGTAGGCCATGTAAGAATGGCAGATTTCCTTTCCTAAAGAGCATTTGTGAACCAGATGGATTCATCAACAACAGCTTTGTTACTGAGATGAATTGAATTTCCTCCAGTTGCTGTGTCCCCGGAGCATTAGTCTGGTCCTCTGGATTTCTAGTCCAGTGAGATCACCACTGCCACCATCTCCCCCCATTGATACAGTTGATGGGTGAATGGACCTACCAGCTAATAGCATAAAATGGACTAAAGGACCAAAAGTAGAGTGTAGTAGTGCAAGTGGTTGTTTATTGACTGGAGGGAAACGTGCCATGGGTATTCCCAGTAATCGATATTAGGACCACTGGTCTTTTTGATATACATTAACAACCTGGTTGTTGGGTGTTTAGGGCATAATTTCAAAGTTGCAAATGACAAATTCAAAAAGAAAAAGTAGTCAACAGTTAAGAGGCTAATAACAGACTTTTGAAGGGAATAGACAGATTGGTGAATAGGCTGTCACATAGCAGATGAAATTTAGCACTGTGGTTTGAGTTGATGTGTTCTGTTTAGAAAGGAATGAAGAGGATATAAACTAAATTACAGTATTTTAAAGGGGGCATAGGAACAGGAAGTTCTAGGGGTGTATGTACACAAATCTTTAAAGATGACAGGACAGGTTGAAAAGGCTTCTTTAAAAGAAAGGAACATATGAAATCCTTGGCTTTGTAAATGAAAGAAATGATTCACGTAGTGTGCAATAAAGCAGCATAACTTCATCATTTTTCTCGTAAAGTTTATTTATTAGCATCACAAGTAGGCTTGCATTAACTCTGCAATGAAGTTACTGTGAAAATCCCGTAGTCGCCACAGTACGCTTGTTTAGGTACACTGAGGGAGAATTTGGCATGGCCATTGCATCTAACCAACACGTCTTTCGGACAGTGGGAGGAAACTCACACAGACACGGGGAGAAGGTGCAGACTTCTCACCAACAGTGACCCAAGCCGGGAATCAAACCCAGGTCTCTGGCTCTGTGAGGCAGTAGTGTTAGCCACTGTGCCACCGTGCCGCCCCTGCAAAAGGAAGCAAATTACGCCAAAGCTTTGTAAAAGGCTGGTTAGATTTTGGTTTGAGTATCTTGTTCAGTTCTGGGTACCACACTTTAGAAAGGGTGTTAAGGTCAGGGAAAGGCTGTGAAAATTTCTATGAATGGTACCAGGAATGAGAAAGTTGAATTAAACAGTCCTAAAATCGCCTTGTGTGGATCAGTGTCAAACTTTGTTTTGATAATGTTCCTATGAAGTGCCTTGGGATGTTTTATTATGTTCATAGAATCCCTACGGTGAAGGAGGCCACCGGGTCCATCGAGCCTGCATCGACAACAATCCCGTCCAGGCCTTATTCCCGTAACCCCACGTATTTACCCTGCTAATCCTCCTGACCCTAAGAGACAGTTTTGCCTGGCCAATTAACCTAACCTGCACATCTTTGGACTGTGGGAGGAAACCAGAACATTCGGAGAAAACCCACGGAGACATGGGGAGAACATGCAAACTCCATACAGTCACCCAAGGCTGGAATTGAACCTGACTACCTGGTGCTGTGAGGCAGCAGTGCTAACCATTGTGCCACCGTGAAATATGTTATATAAATACAAGACGTTAGAGAGACTCGAAACTGGGATTATTCTCCACAAGAACAGAAGTGGTTAAAGGGATATATAATAGAGGTGTTCAAAATCATGGTGAAGCTATTTCCTCTGGTAAGAGGGTCAATAAATGGACATCATGAATTTAAGTTAATTTTCAAAACCGGCAGGGGTGAGATGAGAATTTTTTTATGGGGTGAATTGTTATGCTTTGGGATGCACTGTCTGTGAGGGTAGATGAGGTAGACCCAACTGAATCATTCAAAAGAGAATTGAATAAATTCTTGGAGAGAAAATTGGAAGACTTTAGTCAAAGAACAGGGGACTGGGACTAATTGGATAATTCTTTCAAACAACTAGGCCGAAAACCTTCCTTCAGAATCTGAGATTTTGATTTCAATTATGACTGTTCAATCACCTGATGTGCAATAAAAAATTTGTTGTCAAAAATTTTGTCCCACTGGGTGTTGGTTTGCCTCTGGAGGGGTGGAAGAAATACACTTGCAAAAGACGTGAATACCCAGTACAGATCACATTGGGGTACTATTGTTACATCCCTGGATTATGCTTTTGCACAGTCGAAAACCATAAAATTAAATAATAGAAAATGCGGGACATGCTCAAGAGTAGGCAGCATTTACAGAGAGAATGTTTCATGTTGCGTGGAAGACCATTACTAGAAGACTTCAATATAAGATGGTCACCAAGAAATCCAAAAAGGAATTCAGAAAAAGTTAAGTGTTGAGAATGTGAAACTTGCTACCACAGGTGGTAGTTGAGGCGAATAGTTTAATGCATATTTGGGGGAAAATAGATCAGTTTTTTGAGGGAGAGAGGAATATATGGTTACGGTGGTAGGCTTCCATCATAAAAGATGGGATGGGGTTCAAGGGGAGCATAAACACCCGCATACACTGATTGAAATAACCTGTTTCTGTGCTGTATATGTTGTGTAATCCCGTGGAACCAGAGTTAATGGTTCAGGTTGACATCATCATACCCCTGTAATAATAAGACATTTCGACCGTTACAGAAGCAATCCGTGGCACTGAATCTGAAAAAGTATCCACGTCAAATACAAATCTGTAATGCTTTCAATTTTCTTGGATAAAGCTCCAACATTGAGCCATGATTTTTTTTAAAAGCTTGCTCCGTTTTCTTTTGATGACAGGAAACTTGAGAGACCCAGCAGAGGCAGGGTGACCAGAAATGGGTACTAGTTCTAGTTTTTGAGAGTTCATTCATATGGATGAGCCAAGTATATTACATTTTTTAAAATCACCAAACGGTAACTTAGAAAATCTAAGAGTTTTACCAATGTTACGGAGTAACCTTCATTTGGTCCTTGTTCAAGCAAAAACAGCTCGATGTTGATTGGTGATTGGACAACTGTGGCTGTGTTGGGTAAACTTTCAAGGAAAGCCGTTTGCTAAATTCCAGTCTTAAATCAACTGTTTATAGCAACTTTAAGAGGTTTTGAAATTTATTAATCTGCAGCACAAATGGAGGAGTTCAGCAGCTGCTTCGTGCGTAGCAACAATTCCCAAACAGCAAGAGTAAAGATACTGCATACAAGACATTAACTTTAGAGGTTCTACTGAGAGTGGGTCATCCTGCTTTCCTTTGTTTGGTGAACATGCCCTCTGCTGCCTAGATGCCAAGCTTTGTGGATACCCTTGCTAAACATCTTTGCATCTTCTCTGTTTGCTCCTTAAAACTGATTTATTGGTCTAAGCTTTTTGGTCACCTGTCCTATCTCTCTCTGTAGCTCTGTGAAGTGCTTTGGGGAATTTTACTAATCATACCCATACTAATTGTTGTGTGGAACAGAAATTGAGTTGCAGTTTGGTACTGATAATACCATTGAACTGTCTGGGCAGGTCAGATTTAAAAGTAATTTGGTCCCACTGTGAAAGAACCAACACAGGTGATAAGGTGCACACACATTAAATATCAGGCAATTGTGACTCATGCTGCCAAGCTTGGGGAATAGTTAGTTACACTCGCTGTGCCCCTAGCCAAGCCGTTCCAGTATAGCTGCAAAACTGGCATCTACCCAGCAACGTGGAAAATTGTCCAGGTATGTCATGTGCACAAGTAACAGGACAAATCCAATCCAGCCAGTGGGTAATCAATAGCACTATCAAGTGGCACTTATTCATCAATAACCTACTCAGTGGTACTCAGTTTGTGTTGTGCCGGGTACCTTAGCACCTGACCTCATTACAGCCTTGGTTCAAATGTGGTCAAAGAGCAGAACTCCAGAGGTGAGGTGAGTAACTGCCCTTGACAGTGAGGAAGCTGTAAAGAATGGCAGCAAGGAGCTCCAGCAAAACCAGAGTTATTGGGTATCAAGAGGAAAACTCTACTAGTTGGAGTCATACCTGACACAAAGAAAGATGATTGTGGTGGTTGGAAGTCAACTATTTCAGCTTCAGGATAACACTGTGGGAGCTCGTAGGATAATGTCCTAGGCCTAACTTTTTATTTATTTATTAGTCACAAGTAGGCTTACATTAACGCTGCATTGTAGTTATTGAAAATCCCCTAGTCGCCACTGTTCGGGTACACGGAGGGAGAATTTAGCATGGCCAATGCACCTAACCAGCACGTCTTTCGGAATGTGGGAGGAAACCCACGCAGACACGGAGAGAATGTGCAGATGCCGCACAGACAGTGACCCAAGCCAGGAATCGAACCTGGATCCCTGGCGCTGTAAGGCAGTAGTGCTAACCTTCAACTGCTTCACCAATGACCTTCCTTCCATTATAAGGGCAGAAATGGGGATGTTTTCTGATAATTGCATAATGTTAAGCACCATTCACAACTCCTCAGATACTGAAGCAGCCCATGTCCAAACGCAGCGAGACCTGGACAGCATCCAGGCTTGGGCTGACAAGTTGCAAGTAACATTTCCACAACACGAAAGCCAGGCAATGATCATCTCCCAACATGAGTGGATCATCCCTTGACATTCAATGGCATTACTATTGCTGAATCCCCTACTGTCAACCTAACTGGACTAGCCATATAAATACCATCGCTACAAGTCAGAGGCTAGGAATCCCCAAAGCTTATACATCTACAAGGTGCAAGTCAAGAGTGTGATGGAATATTCTCCACTTGTCTGGATGAGTGCAGCTCCATAAACTCTCAAGAAACTTGACACCAACCAGCTCGCTTGAATGTTACCCCTTCCACAAATGTTAAATCCCCCCACAATTGACAAACAGTATGTACCAGGAACTCGCCACGGTTCCTTAGGCAGCAGCTTTCAAATCCATGACCACTGCCATTTAGAAGGACAAGGGCAGCAGACAGATGAGAATACCACCACCTGGAGGTTACCCTCACTCATCCTCCTGACTTGGAAATAGATCGTCATTTCTTCACTGTCGCTGAGTCAAATTCCTGGAACACTCTCCCCAACAGTGCTGTGGAACTGCAGTGATTCAAGAAGGCAGCTTACCACCACCTTGTCGAGGGCAATTAAGGGTAGATAATAAATGCTGGCCTAGCCAATGATGCCTATATCCCCTAAATCAATAATAAAATAAAATTTAATAGTTTCAAAATACATTTCCAATGGTGGTTATCCCACAGATTAAGACTTTTGATAGTGAAATGAAACCCAACTTGCATGGAAAGTGAGGAGAGAGGGGAGCTAAAAGTGGAGAAAACCACTGAGAACCTCCTTTTGACTAATTGAGATATAGTTGTTAGTTTAAAAGTGAACACAATTGTGACTCGAGGGTGATCAGAATGTTGCAGCATTGTCACAGGAATTTTGATTTAATTTATTATTGTCACATATATTAACATAGTGAAAAGTATTGTTTCTTGCGCACTATACAGACAAAACATACTGTTCATAGAGAAGGAAACGAGAGAGTGCAGAATGTAGTGTTAGTCATAGCTAGGGTATAGAGAAAGATCAACTTAATGCAAAGTAAGTCCATTCAAAAGTTTGACAGCAGCAGAGAAGAAGCTGTTCTTGAGTTGGTTGGTACGTGACCTCAGACTTTTGTATCTTTTCCCCGAAGGAAGAAGATAGAAGAGAGATTGTCCAGGGTGCATGGGCTCCTTAATTATGCTGGCTGCTTTGCCGAGGCAGTGGGAAGTGTAGACAGTCAATGGATGGGAGGCTGGTTTGCCTGATGGATTGGGCTATATTCACGACCTTTTGTAGTTTTTTGCGGTTTTGGGCGGAGCAGGCGCCATACCAAGCTGTGATACAACCAGAAATAATGCTTTCTATGGTGCATCTGTAAATGTTGGTGAGAGTCATAGCTGACATGCTGAATTTCCTTAGTCTTCTGAGAAAGTAGAGGCGTTGGTGGGCTTTCTTAACTATAGTGTCGGCATGGGGGACCAGGACAGCTTGTTGGTGATCTGGATACCTAAAAACTTGAAGCTCTCGACCCGTTCTACTTCGTCCCCATTGATGTAGATAGGGGCATGTTCTCCTTTTACGAGGATGTTGGAGAGCCTATAGTCATAGAATCCCTACAGTGCAGGAGGACATTCGGCTCATCGAGCCTGCACTGACAGCAATCCCACCCAAACCCTATCCCTGCAACCCCTCGTATTCACTCTGCTAGTCCCCCTGACAGCAAGGGGCAATTTAGCTTGGCCAATCAACCTGACATGCACATCTTTGGACTGTAGAAGGAAACCTGGAGTAAAGCCTCATGGACACGGGGAGAATGTTTGCACACTAATCCAAAGCCGGAATTGAATCTGGGTCCCTGACACTGAGGCAGCAGTGTCTAACCACTGTGCCACCGTGCTGCCCAGTGTAGGGACCAGGTAAGAAATTCCAAGGTATATTATGAAGTTAGCCTAGACCCTAACTTTTTTTCATTTTGGCATTAGAGCGAGCATATTAAAACAAACATTTAACAAATTTAAAATGTAACTAATAGAATTAGCAGAACTTTTATCAATTGAAATACTTAAACATGACAAGGTATAATTCTTAACACTATCTCTATAGTTCCAATGTAAGCAACATCCACACAGATGTGCATCCTTCAAAATCAGTTAGCAGAAAAAACAAATATGCTTACGTGGGTGCTACGTTTCCAGCCTTTTAACCCCTCTGGGCAGCTGCAGAAAGACCACTATCTTCTGACTCCCATACAGCAGCCTCCAAAGAAAGATCCACTTGCCCAAACAGCATAACTTCAGAGAAAGAGACTTCTTTTCTGCAGATCCCAGTCTCCAAATCAAGAGACACAGAGCTTCCTCTCTCTAAAGATCCCAAGCAGCAATTGAGCTGACTTCTTTGTATAAGCCTAACCTTGCACGGTCACATGATAATTCCTGTGAATTGCCTTAATCAATCCCTACTCTGAAAAACTCCATAGGAAAACACTAAAATAACAACACTGCATTAGCCCAGCTTAAAACAAACATCCTACCATTTAGGACCAGTTTATGCTTCTGTAGCATCAGCATGTTGCTGCCGGTTACAGACAAATCAGGACCAGTTAACAGAACTGCTAAAACAAATCCTGCACAAGAAATATCACACGCATACATTCTTAAAGGCACAGCATCGTCACAATAACTGAAAGATAAATTGCTGTTCTTCATTTGTGACTGCGAGAATTTGATGGTATGTTGCCTTCCAAGAGCAAGGGTACAGTTATGAGACAGGTAGAAAAACTCTTGAAGGTGAGAATTGTTGTTCATGTTGGAACCCATGACCTAGTTAAGGGTTTTGCGAGGTGACTTTTAAATGCTAGGGAGTAGGTGAAGGAGAGAGATCTTGCAGGTATCCTGTCTAAATTCCTGCTAATTGAACCTACTACACAAGGTGTTACAAGACATAAAGTACATGAACGTATGGGTCAGGGATGGATGTTGGAGGGAAGAGTTCAAATTTTTCGCACATTGGGAAGATATATGAGAGATCTTAAGTGCAGAGTTGCCATACAAACCTATGAATTAGGGGCAGGAATAGGCCATTCGGCTCTTCAAGCCTGCTCCGCCACTCAATAAGGTCATGGCTAACCTGATTGTAACCTCAACCCCACATAGCCTGACACCCCCTTATCAAGAATCTTATCTATCTCTGACTTTAAAATATTCAAAACCTTTGCTTCCACCACGCTTTGAGGAGGAGTGTTCCAATGACTCACCCTCCCGAGAGAAAACATTTCTCCTCTTCTGCCTCAAATGGGCGACCCCTTATTTTTAAACAGTGACCCTTAGTTCTAGATTCTCCCACGAGAGGAGACATCCTCTCAGTATCCACCTTGTCAAGACCCCTCAAGATCTTCGATGTTTCAATCAAGTTGCCTCATACTCTGCTAAACTCCAGTAGATGCCAGCAAGTCTGCCAAACCTTTCCTCATAGACGACCCTCCTATTCCAATTATTAGCCTAGTAAACCTCTTCCGAACTGCACTTTGTATTTCCATTTCTCCTTAAATATGGGCACCAATGCTGTGCAAAGGAAAAGTAAAGTTTATTTATTAGTCACAAGTAAGGCTTATATTAACACTACAATGAAGTTACTGTGAAATTCCCCTAATCGCCACATTCCGGTGCCTGTTTGGGCCAGTACACTAGATGTGTTTCATCAATGCACTGTATAGCTAAGGCATGTCCTTCTTACTCTTGTATCCAATTCCCCTTGCAATAAACAGTAACATTCTATTAGCTTTCCTAATTACATGCTTTACCTACATAGCTTTCATTTGTGCACTTGAACAACTAGATTGCACTGCATTCTCTCACCATTTAGACAAGAAGCTTTTCTAAATTTTTCCTGCCAGTGTAGACAATTTCAGCTTCCCACATTATATTCCATTTTCCAAATCTTTGCCCACTCACTTCGTCTATCTGTATCGCTTTGTAGCCTCCTTTGTCCTCTTCACATCTTAATATCCTACCTTTGTCTCGAAAATTCAACAATCATACCTTTGGTCCCTTCATCTAAGTAATTTATATAATTGCAAAAGTTGGGGCCCCAACACTGAACCCTGTGGCACATTGTTTGTTGCATTGTTACAGGGCGGCACGTTAGCACAGTGGTTAGCACTGCTGCTTCACAGCTCCAGGGACCTGGGTTCGATTCCCGGCTTGGGTCACTGTGTAGAGTTTGCACATTCTCCTCATGTCTGTGTGGGTTTCCTCCGGGTGCTCCGGTTTCCTCCTACAGTCCAAAGATGTGTGGGTTAGGCTGATTGGCCATGCTAAAAATTGCCCCTTAGTGTCCTGAGATGCGTAGGTTAGAGGGATTAGCGGGTAAATATGTAGGGATATGGGGGTAGGGCCTGGGTGGGATTGTGGTCGGTGCAGACTCGATGGGCCAACTGGCCTCTTTCTGCACTGTAGGGTACCTATGATCTTTCCACCAAGAAAAATACCTATTTATGCCAACTGTTTCCTGTTAGCTAGCCAATCTTTCATCCTTGCCAATATGTTACTCCCTACACAGTGAGCTTTTATTTTACGTGATGACCTTTGTGGCATCTTATCCAGTGCCTTTTTGAATTCTAAATTCCATACATCCACCAGTTCTCCTCTATTCTCAGCAGATATCACGTCAAAGAATTCCAATAAATTGGTCAAACATGATTTACACAAAACTATGTAAATGTGAGGTCATCCATTTTGGTAGGAATAACAGCAAAATGGACTAGTATATAAATGGTAAAAAAATTGCAGCATATTGCTGTGCAGAGGGACCTGGGTGTCCTTGTGCAGGAATCTCAAGGAGTTGGTTTGCAGGTGCAGCAGGTAATTAAGAAGGCAAATGGAACTTTGTCCTTCATTGCTAGAGGGATGGAGTTTAAAAACAGCGAGATTATGTTGCAGCTGTATAAGGTGCTGGTGAGGCCACACCTGGAATACTGTGTACAGTTTTGGTCTCCTTACTTGAGAAAGGATATACTGACACTGGAGGGGGTGCAGAGGAGATTCACTAGGTTGATTCTGGAGTTGAGAGGGTTGGCTTATGAGGAGAGACTGAGTAGACTGGGTCTAAACTCATTGGAATTCAGAAGAACGACGGGAGATCTTATAGAAACATATAAGATTATGAAAGGAATAGATAAGATAGAAGCAGGGAAGTTGTTTCCACTGGCGGGTGAAACTCGAACTAGGAGGCACAGCCTCAAAATAAGGGGAAGCAGATTTAGGACTGAGTTGAGGAGGAACTTCTTCACACAAACGGTTGTGAATCTGTGGAATTCCCTGCCCAGTGAGGCTACCTCATTGAATGTTTTTAAGGCGAGGATAGATAAATTTTTGAACAGTAAAGGAATTGAGGGTTATGGTGAGCAGGCGGGTAAGTGGCATTGAGTCCACAAGAAGATCAGCCATGACCTTATTGAATGGTGGAGCAGGCTCGAGGGGCCAGATGGGCTACTTCTGCTCCTAGTTTTTATGTTATTTATTTACTAGTGTCACAAGTAGGCTTAAATTAACACTAATGAAGTTACTGTGAAAATTCCCTAGTCGCCGCACTCTGGTGCCTGTTCGGGAACACTGAGGGAGAATTTGGCATGGCCAAAGCACCTAACCAGCAGGTCTTTTGGACTGTGGGAGGAAACCAGAGAACCTGGAGGAAACCCATGCAGACACGGGGAGAACGTGCAGACTCCACAGACAGTGACTCAAACCCGGGTCGCTGGCGGTGTGAGGCAACAGTGCTAACCATTCTGCCACTGTGCCGCTCTCTGACTCTGACTGCCTTGAATTTTTCCAACTGCTCTGCTGTAATGTCTTTAATAATGGCTTTGAACATTTTTGCTGTGATAGATGTTAAGTTAACTGACCTATAGTTTCCTGTATTCAAATGGAAGACAGAAAGCAGGAGTTACATTCACTATTTTCCAAACTAATTGAACTTTTTCTGAAACTAGAGAATTTTGGGGAATTAAAATCAACGCAGCATCTATCTCATGAGCCACTTCTTTTAAAAACCCTTGCTGAGAGGAAAAATTGAGCAGTGACTTAAATTAGTTCACTGGGGTAGAAGCAATTAGTTCTCAGTTACATCTATCTCTCTTAAATCTCAGTTTGTCCTAACAATTCTACCCTGGTGGTAGCTAGTCTGTTTGATGTTTCTTCCATGAACACAGACGCAATCTTAATTTTGATTAGAAGTGGAAATAGAAACCCATAGTGATGTTCGGGTGTTTCAGCATTTTAATCCAGCAATGGAGAAGAAGTGGCGACTCTTTACCAATACTGTCATGGACAGGTGCATCTGCAGCCGGCAGGTTGGTAAGGATAAGGTCAAGTATGTTATTTCCTCTTGGTTCCTTCACCACTTGCTGCAGACCCAGACTAGCAGTTATATCCTTTAGGACCTGACCAGCTTGATCAGTAGTGCTGCTGCCGAGCACTCTTGGTGGTGGACATTGAAATCCCCCACCCAAAATACATTTTGCGCCCTTGCCACCCTCCAACAAGTGTTGTTCAACATGGAGGAATACTGATTCATCAGCCGGAGGAGGACAGTACATGGCTTCCTTGTCCATGTTTAACCTGAAGCCATGAGACTTAATGGGGTCCAGAGTTGATGTTAAGGACTCCCAGGACAACTCCCTCCCGACTGTATACCACTGTGCCGCCACCTCTTCTGGGTCTGTCCTGCTGGTGGGACAGGTCATAACCAGGGATGGCAATGGTGGTGTCTGGGGTGATTTCTAATGACTATCAATCTGTTGCTTGATTAGTCTATGAGACAGCTGTCTCAATTTTGGCACTAGCTCCCAGATGTTAGTGAGGAGGACTTTGCAAGGTCGACAGAGCTGTTTGTTTTGCCGTTGCCTTTTCTGGTGCCTAGGTCGATGCCAGGTGGTCTGTCCAGTTTCATTTCTTTGCTGAGACTTTGTAGCGATTGATACAACTGAGTGGCAATTGAGTCAACTACATTGCTGTGGCTCTGGAGTCACATGTAGGCCAGACCAGGTAAGGGTGGCAGATTTCCTTCCCTAAAAGACATTAGTGAACCAGATGAGTTTTTCTGATAATCGACAATGGTTTCATGGTCATCAGTAGATTCTTAATTCCGGATATTTTTTATTGAATTCAAATTCCACCATCTGCTGTGGCGGGATTCGAACCCAGGTACCCAAAACATTATCTGGGTTTCTGGATTAATAGTCGAGCAAAAATACCACTCGGCCATCGCCTCCCCATCGCGTTGTGTGGCACTATCACCATGTTAAATGGGACGGACTTCGAACCAATCTAGCAACTCAAGACTAGGCATCTATGAAGTGCTGTCTGCCAGCAGAATTGTACTCCAACACAATCTGCAACCTCATGGCCCGGTATATCCCCCACTCAACCATTACCATCAAATCAGGGGATCAACCCTGGTTCAATGGAGAATGCAGGTGGGCATACCAGGAGCAGCACCAGGCATACGTAAAAATGAGGTGTCAACATGATGAAGCTACCAAACAGGACTACTTGCATGCTAAATCCAAAAACAGCAAGTGATAAACCAAGCTAAGCGATCCCACAAGCAACGGATCAGATCTAAACTCTGCAGTCCTTCCACATCCAGACGTGAATGGTGGTGGACAATTTAACAACTTACTGGAGGAGGAGGCTCTACAAATATCCCCATCCTCAATGATGGAGGAGCCCAGCACATCAGTGCAAAAGATAAGGCTGAAGTATTTGCAGCAATCTTCAGCCAGAAGTGCCAAGTGGATGATCTATCTCGGCCTCCTCCGGTGGTCCCCAGCATCTTAGATGCCAGAGTCCAGCCAATTCGATTCACCCTGATAACATTCGGGCAATAACTTGTGCTCTAGAACTTGCCACTCCCCTAGCCAAGCTCTTCCAGTACAGTTTCAACACTGGCATCTACCCAACAATGTGGAAATTGCCCAGATATGTCCTATACACAAAAAGCAGGACAAATCCAACCCAGCCAATTACTGCCCAATCAGTCTATTCTCGATCACCAGTAAAGTGATGGAAGGGACCATCAACAGTGCTATCAGCAGCACCTGCTCAGTGACGCCCAGTTTGAGTTTTGCCAGGGTCAATCAGCTCCTGATCTCATTGGTTCAAACATGGACAAAAGAGCTGAATTCCAGAGGTGAGGTAAGTATGACAGCCCTTGACGTCAAGGCCAAATTTGACCGAGTGTGGCATCAAGAAGCCCTAGCAAAACTGGAATCAATAGGTATCGGGGCAAACTCTCCTCTGGTTGGAGTCATACCTGGTTCATAGGAAAATGGTTGTGGTTGTGGAGGGTCAGTCATCTCAGCTCCAAGACTTCTCTGCAGGAGTCCCTCAGGGTAGTGTCCTAGGCCCAACAATCTTCAGCTGCTTCATCAATGACCTTCCCTCCGTCATAAGGTCAGAAGTGGAGATGTTCAGCACCATTCGCGACTCCTCAGATACTGACGCAGTCCATGTTCAAATGCAACAAGATCTGGACAATATCCAGGCTTAAGCTAACAAGTAGCAAATAACATTTGTGCCAGGCGATGACTATCACCAAAAAGAGACCCTCTAACCACCACCCCTTGACATTCAATGGTGTAACCATCACTGAATCCCCCACTGTCAACATCCTTGGGGTTATGATTGACCAGAAATTCAACTGGACTCACGCCATAAACACAGTGGCTACAAGAGTAGGTCAGAGGTTAGGAATACTGTGGCGAGTAACTCATCACCTGACTCCTCACTGCCTATTCACCATCTACAAGGCACAAGTCAGGAGTGTGATGGAATGCTCCCCACTTGCCTGGATGGGTGCAGCTCCAACAACACTCAAGAAGCTTGACACCATCCAGGAGAAAGCAGCCTGCTTGATTGGCACCACATCCACATCCACATCCACAAACGGTTACAATTTTATCTTTTAAAAAGCATTTAAATAGTTACATGGGTACGATGGGTATAGAGGGATATGGGCCAAATGCGGGCAATTGGGATTAGCTTAGGGGTTTTTAAAAAAAAGGGCGGCGTGGACAAGTTGGGCCGAAGGGCCTGTTTCCATGCTGTAAACCTCTGACTCATCCACTCCCTCCACCACTAACGCTCAGTAGCAGCAATGTGTACTATCTACAAGATGCACTGCAACAATTCACCAAAGATCCTTAGACAGCTCCTTCCAAACCCATGACCATTTCCACCTAGAAGGACAAGGGCAGCAGATAAATGGGAACACCATCACCTGCAAGTTCCCCTCCAAGCCACTCACCACCCTGACTTGAAATATATCGCCATTCCTTCGCAGTCACTGGGTCAAAATCCTAGAATTCCCTCCCTAACGGCATTGTGGCTCAACCCACAGAACATGGACTGCAGCGATTCAAGAAGGCAGCTCACCACCACCTTCTCAAGAGCAACTAGGGATGGGCAATAAATGCTGGCCAGCCAGTGATGCCCATGTCCCACGAATTTAAAAAAAAATAATAATTTCAAGACAGGATGGTGGTGTCCCAACCACTGATCCAACTCGACAGTTCTGTTTATCATTTTAGGACAGTGACATCCAGGTATTGAAGACAGTTTAACAAATGTCAGGCAAATTGATAGCCCTAGGCAACAGTGAAATAGCTGCTGATGGAAAGCGGTTGGATTGTACTACATTAGGACTGGAAAGGTTTTTGAACTTGAGACTAGACACCGATGAGGCTGACCAGGAATAACTGACTGACTTGATCCTGGTTTTGAGGTTGGGGAATACAGATGCTGGGAATATAGAGTCATGGCGCAAAAGAGTGAAATGGAGGGAACCAGGCTAATTAGGCTGTTGAGGTCAAGAGAGATACAGTAACAAGTCAAGGATTCTAAAATGAAAGAAAATGTCATGGAATAATAAAATTATACAATACTGTTTTCTTTACAAAATCTTTGTGACATGCTCCAGCTCCATCTCTGACATCCGTTTAACAATATGCATGGCAGCATTAATTTTTCATTCCGTATTGTAAACCTCAAAGTGGGAGAAATTAAAATGTTAACACTGAATACAAACGTCTGAAGTTGCATGTGTTTAAATAGAATACATGTGAGGAATATTGGTTTATGGAAAATTCCTTGTTTAGCGGCCAACATCTAGCAATGGAAAACAGCAGAGTGTTACGTGCCCGGAATTACTTGGTTTATTTTTAGTAAGCAATTGGTTGCTGATATGTATCTTCTCCTAAGTCATTGTGTTTTAGCTTGAACACTGCTCCTGATAAACTGATTTTCTTTTGGATTAGGAGACAAAGATGGCAGTAAGGTGACAACAGTGGTGGCAACACCTGGACAGGGTCCAGACCGGCCGCAAGAGGTCAGCTACACCGACACCAAGGTGATTGGCAATGGTTCTTTTGGAGTCGTTTACCAGGCAAAACTATGTGATACAGGGGAGCTGGTGGCCATCAAGAAGGTTTTGCAGGACAAGAGATTTAAGGTAAGGGATTGAGTTCATTTTAACTGGAAATTTCACAGAGCAGTTGATGAAAGTTACATTTCTACTCCTTTTGGGAAGAATAGCTGTGGCTGAAGAAGCAAGAGCCTAACCCAAGCTATTTCTCAATTTGATCACCTTTGGGTAGGGTGTTGTAATTCTGAGGACATTAAAGTCAGACTGTATAGAATTGAAATTTTTATGGTTGGTCTCTTGCATGGACTTTGAATCGTGCTTCAGTAAATATTAGTCGCCAAAAAATAATTTTGTCTAATGGGCTGTTTGAAAATAGTTACAGTTCTGTTTACAGATCATTTGCATAATTTAAAATTGAGACTGAAAACAAGGTCAATAGCATTTCACCATGTTTCTACCAAATTAATTTATCTCCGTACTTTGACCATTGAGTATGTTTCAGCCATGGCTCGGTTATTAACACTCCTACTGAGTCCCAAGGTTTCCAAAATCTCCAGTGCTGAATGCAAAAATTAAGGCTGATACTAAATGCAGCATTGCACTGTTGGTGACTTCTTTCCAATGAGATGTTAAAAGGAGGCCCCATCTGCCTGCTCAGGTGGATATAAAAGATTCAGTGGCACAGTTTCAAAAAAGAACAGGAAAGATAACCCTGGTGTTTTTGCCAATATTTATCCTTCAATCAAAATTACGGTAATGGTTTATGTCGTCATTATCACATTGATGTTTGAAGAAATTTGCTCTGTGCAGATTGGTTGCCATGTTGCCAACATTTTAAAAGTTTATTTATTAGTGTCACAAGTAGGCTTACATTGACACTGCAATGAAGTTGCTGTGAAAATCCTCTAGTCACCACATTTGGCACCTGTTTGGGTACACTGAGGGAGAATTTAACATGGCCAATGCGCCTAACCCACACGTCTTTTGGACTGTGTGGGAGGAAACCGGAGCACTCGGAGGAAACACATGCAAACACAGGGAGAACATGCAGACTTGCTCCATTTGTTGAAACTATTGTGCCTGCCGCACAGTCTGTTTTAACCCTTATACGGTGGACAAAGAATTGCGAGTAGACTTCTTGTTAGTACACCAATATTTATTTAAAACACATAGTCAATAATCACCCACCCAACCAACAATAAGTTATCTTACAGAAAATACTAAAGTTCAAGTCCAATACTAGACCTTGACTTATCTTTGCGTGACTGGCAAGTACCCAGGCAGATATTGGCCTTTATCTGTGCGCTGGTCTCTGTAGTCCTCTGCGTGGTCTGGTCTGGCACTCTGGCTCTGGTCTTCCTTCCTTCTCGGGTGTGGTGGCTCTCCTCGTGCTGGTTGTTGCTGGCGACGGTCACCATTGTTGTAGCTCATTCATGGGGTCAGAGAGAGAGCTGCTTCTGTTGTGCAGCACCTTTTATCCCTCCTTGCTTTTGTGTCCTTTTGGGTGGTCTCCTGACTCTTGTCAATCAATCGATCGGGGCTTGATCACCGATGCTGCCACACCGATCTCTGGGTGTGCACCCAATGGCCATGCCTGTAGGTCTGGAGACACATAGGTCATACACCTCCCTCCCAAATAAGGGGTTAAGGCTCCCCTTTGTCTGTTACCCCCTTTGTCTGGTAAACAACCTAGTTTGACCAGAAAGTCCCCTTTGTCCTGGAGATGGCCCATATCCTGTGTATTCGGTCGTCTGAGCTGCAGCCTGTTTATCTCTGTCTTTTAGCTGCAGCCTGCTGTTTTAGTTCTTGCCCAATTGTCCCAGAGTGCTTTATAAATCGCCATTTTAGGTGGCCCGTTTGGCCACAAAATCCTCATTGAGACATTGGCGATTGTGAAAAACCAAGTTTTTTTTTATGCAATCCTAATTTTGAACTTAAAAGCTGAAAAAATAATTGGGCAAAGTTGAAGCAGCAAAGCTTATCGTGGAATAGAATGAAATGCTCTCTTTTGGCCACCTTGATACTGATGTAGTGCAGTGTTGAGCTATTTTTCATTGTTAGTCCTTTAGGAATCAAGTGTTCCAACATTGCGCTGACCAGATGACTTTGCGTTTCAGTCCAGAAAACCAAGATGAGGTTCAGTTGCTTGGGAGTTTCATCAGTGTTTTGATCTAAAATTCTGAAGTATTGATCTGAAATGAGGACAAAAATGCAATTTCACGGGACTAGGTGTCACATCCCATGAGCATTTTAAAAACAAGTCTTGTATATGTATAAGCATTTTTTGCAATCATCAAGCATTTCAGAGCACTTTGTAACTGAAATGTTAGTCACTGTGGTAGTGTAGGAATGATGTGGAGATGCCGGCATTGGACGGGTGGGCACAGTAAGAAGTCTCACAACACCAGATTAGAGTCCAACAGGTTTGTTTGGTATCACGAGCTTATGGAGCGCTGCTTCTTCATCAGGTGCATGGTGGCGCTGCTGCCTCACAGTACCAGGGACCCGGGTTCGATTCCCGGCTTGGGTCACCGTATGTGTGGAGTTTGCACGTTCTCCCCGTGTCTGCGTGGTTTTTCTCAGGGTGCTCCGGTTTCCTCCCACAGTCCAAAGATGTGCAGGTTAGGTGAATTAGCCGTGCTAAATTCTCCCTCAGTGTGCCCGAACAGGCGCTGGAAGGTGGCGACTAGGGGATTTTCATAGTATCTTCATCGCAGTGTGAATGTAAGCCTATTTGTGACTAATAAATAAAATAAACTTTGAAGACGAATGGACTCTCACCCGATGAAGGAGCACTGCTCCAAAAGCTCATGGTACCAAATAAACCTGTTGGACTTTAACCTGGTGTTGTGAGACTTCTTATTGTAGTGTAGGAAAGGTTTTTAAAACCATTTGACACCATATGTACTCTGGTAATATTTTGTTTGTGACACTTTATACATAGTTCATTTTCATACTACTAAAAACCAGCATAACACCTGTCTAAGGAGCTCTTCGGGAGATGGATCAACATTGAGCAGTCTAAAGCTGCACTCTTTAAAGGCCACCACCAAAGTTTTTTCTTTTTCTTAGCTTACTTTGATATGAAGCATAACTGGACTACTAATGGCCTATGTTCATGCCTGTCTCCATTCTCCTTCCCTGTCACCTCCAACTTGTCCCAACTTGTGCAGAGACAGACAAGCCAGGAGGCTCAGTCGGCACTCCTGAATTGCCAAATATGTTGAGGCTCAATTTCACTTTAGTCTCTGGCCTGTAGTTGTAACTCTGTGGCTGAGCACTGGTTTAAACCTCTTTCTAGGCATAGTAATCTGATATGAAGGAGAAAGAAAGGGAGAAACAAATGTAAACAAATGGAGAAACAAAATGTAAAATCTCCAATCTTGAAGAAAAATGCTGAATGGTGGCCATGGAGAATAAACGATGGAGTTTGAGAAATGTCTTTCTTTGTACAGCATTTCAGTCAGTTGATCCTGAATCAGTCGATAATGCAATTTAGCACTGCAGCCTATTGTTTTTCTTTCACAGCATCAGTTTTGAACAGTCATATGTGATAAATAGCATCAGCAGGATGAGCAAGCCAGCATGTATGTGCTTGTGTATGTATTTTTCAAAACTGAAATTAACTGAGTTGAAGTATCTTCAGATGTGCACAAACATCCATATTTCTGGTTTGCTCGTCCAATAATTGAGAAGCTGCTTAGTTTGCATTTATTTAAGCACGCCACTTTCCATGTACTAACATAGCTCCTAGTATTTAACCTATAACCATATATTTAGTTCTTTCATTTGCCTAGAATTTCCATGACCTGGATTGTCCTAACAGGTTGGAATCGAATTGAATTTTATTGAAGGCATTGAAATGTCTTGGCCAGTTTAGACTTGCATACTTTAAGATTTTTGTATTTTTTAATGTTGAAAGGCAACAGTATTTAAATATTGAGAGCACAGCATAAGAACAAGACCCAATTGTAGATATAAGCAAATTAGGGATTAGAAAAGCAATTCCTCCTCATGTATGCAATTCTCTCATCCCAAGTAGTAAATACTATATCCACTCCTTTGAAAGGTGGTACATAAGAATGAAACTGCAGCATCTGAAATTGAGTATAATTTAAACAACTAGAGTTCCTTTGCTGTAAATAATGTGGCATGTCTGCTGCTGCGCGATCAATTAGGGCTAGATAATGTAGGTTAAAATGTATCCTGGTGATTTACGCTCAATTTATCTTTTTTGGTGGATGTCTTAAACAAATTGACACCATTGCAAGGAATGTAATTTAACACGTATGAACACCTTAACTCCAAGGGAAGGAGAGGGACTAGGTACATTGCAGTAAGTGGCTCGCCTCCAGACCCCAGTTTATGCACTGGCTGCAATATTCCATGATGTGGAGATGCCAGTGTTGGACTGGGGTAAACACAGTAAGAAGTTTAACAACACCAGGTTAAAGTCCAACAGGTTTATTTGGTAGCAAATGCCACCATTTGATAGCAAAGTGGCATTTGCTACCAAATAAACCTGTTGGACTTTAACCTGGTGTTGTTAAACTTCTTACTCTGCAATATTCCAATCAGGAGTATGATGAGATACCTGCCTCAATTCAACCCACAAGTCTATTTTGTCAGTTAAATCATGATTGACAGCACCCTCATACCATTTAGTTCTGTTCCAGACCCTTTGCATCCGTCCCCAAGAAAAAGCAATCAATTTCTGTCTTGAAATGGTTTCGAGTAGTTGGGGTGATATTTTGAAATTTCTACTGCCTATGTGTGTGTGGGAGGGACAAAGTACTTGTTTCCTGACTTGATTCTTAAATAGCTTGGCTCTGATTTAGCCCTGTTCTGAATTCCTCAACAGGGGAAATAATTTCTCTCTTTACCCTGTTGAGTCATTTTAAACATCTTGATAATCACCTTGAGGGGCAAATATGGACCATGGACCAGTTGGGACAAATGGCCTTTTCTATTCTGTATGTAACTATGTAATACCCTCAATCTTTTACACTCAGAATAAACACCCTGTTTAGGTAACCTGCTCTCCAGCGTTGATGTATCCATACTAGGGCATGGTGCCTAGTACTGAACACTGGACTGCAGATGAGGTCTGACCCAACCTCTAAACCTACAGCATTACTTGCCCAGTGTATTCCAGTTCCAATGCAATAAAGGCCAATGTTCTATTAGCCTTTCTAATTGATCTTGTATACAGCTACTAGCTTTGGTGATTGTGTATATGGAGAGACTTATTCATTCATGGGATGTGGATGTTGTTGAGGGCCAATTTTGTTGGCCATCCCTAATTGCCATTGAGAAGTTGATGGTGAGCTACAATAATCAGCAAACATCTCCTTTGGGCCTTGTGATAGGGCGAAGGTCATTGAAGAAACAGCTGGAGATGGTTGGGACCAAGGACATTATCCAGTGTCTTTGTGCTGGGAATTGCTCTAACCCATGAGAGTTGTCCCTTAATTACTATTGACTTCAATTTTACTGTGGCTCCTGATGCCATTCTATTAAATTCTGTCTTGATGCCAACGGCATTTACTCTCCGCTTGCGCATGGTTTCCATTTCCCTTTAAGCTTCTGGTTTTTCAATGTTTAGAAAATGATATATTTCACACTTTTCCACACATTGAACTTAAGTTGCCACACTTAATCTATATCCCTTTGTAACCTCCTCTTCCCATTTGCAGTGTCACCTGTAAACGTGGGCTCTCAACTTTTCAGTCCTTCATCCAAGCCTTTAGTATACATGGTGAAAAGCTCAGACCCCAATACAGATCTCTGAGAACTTGTCACATGTGCCAATCATCAATACACATCGTTCTCTTGTCTGTTTTCTCCCGACCAATTTCCAGGCCATGTTCCAAAGTTGTCTGCAGTTACAAACACCTTTTATTTTGTCTCAAACCTAATCAAATGTTTTCTGGATCTCCATATAGATCTCATCAATAGAAACACCTTTATAATGTTAGTGAATTCCTATTAAAAAATTGAACTATTAAGTGTAGCTTGCTTTTCACACATCTGCTGACATCTCACTCTCGCGCAACTGGTATTAGGCTGACAGGTCAGCAGTTATCTGGTGGTTTCTCTCATTTCTTTGTATAAGTGAGTGGTGGTTGCAATTTCCCACTGCAGTGATAATTTCAGAAGTAAGAATTTTGGAAGATTATGACATCGGTAATTTCCTCACCCTTGAGCACCTTTAAATGGAAACCTTCAGAGGCTGGAGATTTTAATTTTTGAAATTTCTTTGGTTTCTTAAATTCCATTCTTTTATCCATTGCGATTTTTAAAACTTGTACTAAACTTAAGACGGTTTCCTTCTTGATTTATTTCTATTGCAGCACCCTGAATGCATTACTAAGTTAAGGGCACTTTATATATTTAAATTGTTGTTGCCCCACATCACATTGTTTTATAAAATACTTTTTAATTGTAACTGCATATGGGACACGGCAGTAAATATTGATCCAAAATAACCCACTTTTTCCCCAACTATCCTTTCGCTGCTCAAGTTGAAGTTTTCATTACCTTAAACTATCCATCATATCTGTTCTCATCTTTTTTACCTTTTTTTGAAAATCAAATTGAAGTCCTTCATCATGCACTTAGCAATCCCAACACGCTTTAATGATTTGCATTCAGTGTCTTGTTATATTTAACTCTGGACCTCCATTATAGAAAGTGCCAAAACTTGATCCCTCCTCTGAACTTGATTTCCCTGCAAGAAGTCTCTCAATACCAGGTTCAAGTCCAACAGGTTTATTTGGAATCACGAGCTTTCGGAGCTCACCTGACGAAGGAGCAGCGCTCCAAAAGCTCGTGATTCCAAATAAACCTGTTGGCCTTTAACATGGTGTTGTGAGACTTCTTACTGTGCCCATCTCAGTCCAGCGCCAGCGTCTCCACCCCCTAGATTTCCCACTGAGCTAAATGCTGAGCAAATTAAAATGTTCCATTTTGTAAATTTTGACAGGCTACATCCTGGAGTAACATTTGGAATTAGTAACTGAACAGTGTAAGTGTATTGGGTTTGTTGGTCACTGAGAACTTGATCATTAAAAGAGGCATCTTGCTAGCTTGTATTTTTAAGAAACCATATACTGGTTGCTTCCCTGAACCATATATACTGGTTGCTGTGCATTAGTTGAACAGTCGCACAAGGCTAGTAGATTTTGATACTGGTAGTATAATTTTCAGTCCTATTCTGCCTTATTCTCTGGAGGTTGATACTTAAGCCTCAGTTGAGGTAGTTGCTGATATTTCCCAATGTGGAAATGTGGATTAATGTTCTCACCTGTGGCAAATGAGAACAGTGCATAAATTTTAATTGGCAGTTTTTTTTAAAAACCACTCAAAAGCTTGGTTGAAATCATTCTAGTTTCTGGGAGAACCACAGGCAGATGTATCAAAATATCTCTTCCTGTCAGAACTTAAGCGAGTGTTTGCACAGGAATGGTAAAACATTGACCAAATTATTTTTAGGCATAAGTATTGCAATATGTGGATTCCTTCAAAACAAAATTAAATGCTTTACCCAACAGTCTGTCTTTCTCATCATGTGATTGAAGGAACAATGGTAGTGTGATGATACTGTGCCTTTAAGAATTTTATTTTTATCAAGTTTCTTGTAAGCGCTTTAAAATTCAGCTATTTTACACGTGCCAATTTGTCTGCGCCAGGCAGCTCTCATGCTGAGAATACAGGCTAATGATTGATTTTAGCTGGGAATATGTTTGTTTTAATCTGAGTTAATGTATTTTTGTTTTTTCCCTGGCGTTTGAGTAGTGTTTTGATCAGTTTGATTGATAGAGGCAGAGTCGTGTGAATAGGCAGAGCTAAATTTGCAGAGAATAGACAACAATTCTCTTTGATTCCAGAAGAGTTACGTTTTTGCCTGGTCCTAAAAAAAGCAAGAGGTGTCTTTCTGTCTGTCTCTCTATGGAGACTGCTGTTTGGGGCTGGCAAAAGACAGGTGTATCTCTACCTCTCTCTATCCAGAGGTGTTCAAAAGGCTCTCGGACTGTTAACAAGTACAAGCACATACACCTGTGTGTTGCTAACTGATTTTGAAGAGGAGTTGAAGTCTCTAAGAGGAAAATGCATAAATTGGAACTAATCAAGATAGTAGGTTAGCAGTTAAGAATTGTTTCTTGCCATGTTTAAATAGTTCAGCTTAAAAAGTTAAGCTAATTCATTCACTATAGCTAAACTGTATTGTTAAATAAAGTTTGTTTTGATAAAAGCTTCCTAGTATGTCAATAGAATTACTCCTTATCCTCTCACTAATGCCAAAATAGAAAAACCGTAGAGGATCTAGTCAGGCTTCATAACATACTTTAGGGTTTCTGCTCTGCTACCCTAACAGTAGGCAGCCATCTCCTAAGAAATCGATTAACAGGACAAATACATTTAAAATGAAGAATCTTAAAAAAAATTTAGAGTGCCCTTTTATAAAAAAATACAAATATGTTTAAGTTTTATACCTGAAGATTCACTTTTGGTGTTTACCTGGAACCTGCTCCAGTTGACATTATATTGGTTAGCTGTACCCAAATCCTGCTTTAAATAATGAACTTCAAAATACAATCGTGATTAATTGCCTAAATAAGCAGTTGAAATTCTGTAACTTTCTTTTGATAATTTCAAATTTTAAATCCGTGTTGAAAGTCCTTATTTTAGATTCAGATTGAATCGATGGTGTCTTAATCTTAAGGAGTCAAAGTTAAGGTCTTCTATCCTAAAAGAATCTTGCGTTCTGTTGCTGACTCAAAGTTGGAATAGGAAGAGAAAGGAAAGCTGCTGGGTTTTCAATGCTAATATTTCAGTACTCTGAGGGGTCTCACACAATAATTTTGGGCAGCACGGTGGTGCAGTGGTTAGTACTGCTGCCTCAGCATCAGGGACCTGGGTTTGATTTCAGCCTTGGGTGACTGTCTGCGTAGTGTTCTCCCTATGTTTGTGTGGGTTTCCTCCAGCTGTTCCCACAGTCTAAAGATGTGCAGGTTAGGTGGATTGGCCATGCTAAATTGCACCTCAGTGTCCAAAGGTTTGTTGGCTAGGGCAGTTAGCAGTATAAATATGTGGGGTTACGGGGATGGATAGGGCTTGGTAATGTGCTTTGTCGGAGAGTTGGTGCTAACTCAATGGGCAGAATGGCCTCCTTCTGCACTGTAGGGATTTTATAGTTTGGTCACAGACTTTGAGAGTCCTGGCCTGAATCCTCCAATTGGGAGGTTGACTGATACCAGCCAAGCAGTTCACAAATTAATCCGATTCTGGTTGTGACTCCCCACCTAAGTGAACACCTTTTTAAGATTCCATGTCAGTTGAGCCAAAGAATTTTACAGCATTGAAAGGACTATTTTTCAATCCATCATTGCAACAGTGATCCAAAACACAACTCTCTCCATTTAGCTATTTATCTTCCTCTGCTCCAAATATTTATCTAATTTTCCCTTTAAAGGAGATAATGGTCTCTGCTTCAGCCAGCTCCTCTATTGCCATCCAGGCTGTAAGGCAACAAATCACCAAGCTTACTTGGGCACCATCTTCTTTACTGCAGTCTATACAACCAATGCCTTTGCTTAATGAGGCACCCAAAGCTAGCCTAGTACTTTTTTAACTGTGCTTAAACAATGCCTTGTACGAACACATTTGCTGTTGTCTTTTGTATTTACCTGCCCTCGACATGAAAGGAATTGCTTATCTGACTGAGCCTTTTTTCATCTAAACCCTTAATTGTCTTCAAATTGAGTGTTTACTTCCAATGCTCGTTTTCCTCCAAAATATGCTTAGCAAAAGTAAATTACATTTGTCACTCATGTACCTCGTTTTAGTTTTTTTCCTTGTCTTCCTAGAGTTGATTTTTTTTAGTTTGCCAAAATCTCCTCTTCTGTTTCATTAGCAAATTTTGAAAGTACAACCTATGCCCAAGAGTAAATTTATAATCTCTATGATGAGAGCAAAAATAGACCCAACACTGGAACTTTGCCACTTCCAAACTTTCTCTAATTTGAGCAATGCTCGTGGATCTCAATGTTCTTTCTGTTTGTCAGCTAAGTTTCTGCCCACTCCTGCTACATTTCCTTTTTTACCATTCGTGCATTTTTCTGTGGAACTTTAGATACCTATTGCACATTATGTGGATATCCATATGGGTTGAATTGACTGCATTCCCTTCTTGAGCATAGATATTGCATTGCCTATTCCAGTTCCATACCATGATTTGCATGTTTAAAGAGAGATGAAAAATCCATGGTCAGAACTTTTGCTGTTCTCTGACTACTTTCAATAGCCTATAATGAATGGAGTTAGGTTCCAATGGTTTATTTTGAGGTTGTCTGAGCCATTGCTTTCCGAACTATATTTTTTTTGTTGTAATCTACATTCACATTCTGTCATCAATTGTAAAATTTAACATCTAGACTATACCTTTATCCTTCATAATCAGATGACTCCTTTATCCCTCAGGTTAGATGGATTGGCCATGCTAAATTCTCCTTCAGTGTACCTGAACAGGCGCCGGAGTGTGGCGACTAGGGGATTTTCACAGTAACTTCATTGCAGTGTTGATGTAAGCCTACTTGTGACACTAATAAATAAACTTTGAAACTTTCCCTCGGTGTTCCTATCGCCTCATCTATAGTACATTTTAGATGATTATAAAATCTATAATATTTCCATTATATATTGCTTGCTGACCTTTTTCACATTCCCTATGGACTGAATCATCATTTTCATCTTCCCACTGCACTTCATTTTATTTCTCATGTCTCCCTTGTAATCTTTATTTTTAGGCTTTCCATTTACCCCCAAGAACTCTATTCCTATGGTAAATAATTTGGGGCAGATCCCTTTTTATCTACTGAACTTTGCCTTTTTCGAATCCATTTCGCTTATCTTTGACTTTTATCTTTTACTGTGCTTTTGCTGAATATTTAATGTGGTGACTATTTCCCAATTGTTGACTTTGATCTTTTTTTTTTACCCTACTTCATTTCACAGAACCAAATCATGTGCTTTTCTTGTTGGATCAGAGGAATGCTGATCTAGCAAGCAAATGCAGTCCAAGTGTTTCTGTTTGGCTCTGTGCATGAATTTTATCAGCCTATCTTGGGATAGTTAAAATCCTATGTCACTGTTCTGCTATTCTTGCATCTCTCAACTGTTTCCACCTCTTTACTCGCCACCACTGTATGGTGACCAGTAATGCTTGCTAAGAATTGTACCATTTCACTTTTTGTCTATGAATTGTATGGTTACGAATTTTGTCCTTACTCAACTTCCAAGGATGACAACAAAACTTGAATTAAAGTACTCGAAAGTTAGTGAGTGGGTGTAAAGTTGCAGAACTTGAGACCTGGGCAACTGAAAGCATGACAACCAATGGTGAAATGATTTAAAATACAGGGTGCTCAAGGGGCCAGAGTTGGAGGAGTGCAGAGACTTTGGAGCCTTGGTAGGACTGGAGAAGGCCATAAAGATGGGGAGGGGGTAGGGCCATGGTGGGATTGGAAAACGAGGTTGCAAATTTTAAATCCGCAAACTTGCTGTGTTGGGAGCCAATGTAAATCGATAAGCAGGGGTGATGAGTGAACTGGACTATTTGCAACTTGGGACATGGGCAGCAAGGTATTAGATGATCGCTTATTTATGGAAGTTGAAAAGATGGCCAAGAGTCAAGTCTGGAAGTGGCAAAAGTGTGAGTGAGAGTTTCAGTAATAAGTCAGCTGAGGCAAGTGAGGATTTGAATGATGTTCTGGCGATGAAAGTAGGGAGGTCTTGGTGATGGCATTTGGAAATTCATCTCTGGGCCAGATATGATGCCAAAGTTGTGAACAGGGTGGGCTAGTCTGATCATCAGGGAGAGGGACGGAATTGTTGGCAAGAGAACAGAGTTTGTGTTGGAGGCTGAAGATAATGGCTTCAGACTAATATTGAGTTGAGGAAATTTCTGCTTATCCAGTACTGCATGTTGGGCAAGCAGTGTAACACTTTACAGAGAGTGAGGACATATACTTGTGTTCTATCATGGTGGTATTGAATCCCACTGCAGAAGGCCGCCATTCAGCCCATAAGTCTGCAACGACTCTCCAAAAGAGCATCTTAGCCAAGCCCATTGGCCTTTATTTTCTCACTCTCCCTTATTAATGCTCTGCTTCCAACTCATTGAAAGCCATCAAATTTACCTTATTGGCCTATTTTTTGTCACCTCTCCTAACTTGCCTCTACCTGGTATCAGATTACACCTCTGCTTCCATATGAAGATGACCTGTCAGTTAAGTAATGGGAACAAGTTCAGTCGGATAAGACATCTTTTATCTAGTCATATTTTAAGTAGTGTTGTTAGCAATGGTCCTTGTCTGGTGCATAGTTAAAATCCCAATTGGGTGCTGGTTGACATAGAGATAAACAGCTACTGATTTGACTTTTATCGTTCCTCCACAGAATCGTGAGCTGCAGATAATGCGAAAACTGGATCATTGTAATATCGTCCGATTACGATACTTCTTTTACTCCAGTGGAGAAAAGGTACTTTTATTGTATATATTTTTTTCATTCATTCATTCATGGGATCTGGGTGACTGGCACCCTAAATGGTTTGTGATGCAACTAGCTTACTAGCCCATTTCAGAGAATAATGAAGAGTCAACCACATTGTTGTGGGTCTGGAATCACGTGAAATCCAGACAGAGTAAGAACTGCAGATTTTTTTCCCCTTTAAAAAAAAAATATTTTATGATGGTTTTATTAGGTTAACTAACTCTTTTATTCAATTTTTATTTAATTACCTGAATTTAAATTTTCCAATCCCAGTTGTGGGTTTGAACTTGTCTCCCAGTCATTCATCATGTCTTTGGATCATTAGACCTGTAACATAACCACTATGCTAAATATTTCAAACACTACAATTAACATGTCAATCAAGCTCCCCTATACACTTTTACAAGTACAAACAAAACTGAACTCTCTTGACTAAATCCTCAATATTCCAAGAGTTGCCTAAATCTTTTTTGGGGTTAACGTGATAGTGATCCATTTTTCTGATACACCAAGGCAAATATATTTTGTTGTACAGGAGGGACCACATTTATTTGAAACATGGCAATTGTGCAGAATACTGGGTCCATTGTCAACTGTTAATGGCATTCTAGGCTGACACTGAAATACTGTTATGTTGCTGGAGTGCTGCTCTTCAGAGGACATGGGAAGTTCTGACCTTGTTCACCCATACCAGTGAATGCTAATAATTCTATCACATTATTCACATAGAAATATGTGTAGAACTATACAGGAAGTTTGTAAAGTGCAACAGCAAACGTTTCTCAATGACAAAACCTGGGAAAATATCAACCGTTTTCAAAATGACGGCTGCATTTGCTTATCTAAATGAATATATTTCAGTGAAATTTATTGTATGTTCAACACGTTTGAGAAGATTTTTCACTCAATGCTTTCTATTATGCTGTTAACATGTACCTAAAAGGTGAATCCAAGACTCTTGTTGTCCAATAGAAATTACTAAGTAGATATAAATGTGGCTGTGGTGGCACTGTTTAGCCACATGAATTGATTTAGTAGAAAATGTCTTGCATTCACTTCACTTATAATACAGCTAAATATGTACATGATCAAAAAGTACTTGAATACTTTGTGTTACCATTTTACTATTGTAGGCATAAAAGTGAAGTATATAAGTATACACTGTGCTATCTCAGTGTTGAGTTTTCACACCAGCGTTCAATACTTGTTTTCATTTATGAATGTGTAATTAGTCATATCTGTGTTCCTATATATCCACCTGACTAATTCTACTGTATGGGAACAACGCAATCAATGTACCACCTTGTAAATGCTTACAGTTCGAATTAGTGAATGGGCTTTATTCCTATAACATGCTTACGGGTTTATGAAAGCGCATGAAATTTTTGCATTCTATTGTCATGAATTTTTGACTTGCTTCGATAATTTCACAAGTGCTGTATAATAGTCTCAGTTGATCCATTAAGTCGTCCAAATGCCTACTTTTAAGGGAGTTGCTTTGAATCTAATTATGTGGTAAACGGATCCAGAAGTGGAACAGTGAAACTCTTTATGAACTGGAACTGATTTTCTTGTCCTGGGCATGTGCCTTTCTTAGATCCGTCCAAAGCCAGACTATTGTAACACTAGTGAGAGTTTGATTGAATAGTCAGCTACTTTACATCCAGTGAAATGCAATGAGGTTGAGTCACATTATATCTGTCCAGCTTGTTCAGAGCATTGTCACAAATAGCAAGCACGCCTACCCGAGTGGATTATCCACCTTGCCTTAAAAGCCCATCTTTCTGCATCCAGCCCTGCCACTCAATGATGGCTCAGCAGCATTCTGCAACTTGACTTGGTGACTGTGTTCTGTCTTTTATTAAACTTTTATTATTTCTCAGCTCCCATTGAGATGTAGAAACTTTGTAGCACTGAAGGTGGGCATTCAGCCCATCATGTCTCTGCTGGTTGAAAATAACCATTTAGCTTAACCTGTACCTCAATTTTCAGCTCTTGATTCCTAGCCTTGCAGCAGATGCATCTCCCAAGTATTTTTTTTAATGCAATGGTTTCTGCCTGTACCATCCTTTTCAGGCAGTTCCAGCCCCCCCACATGATCTCTGAGTGAATAAACCTCTCCACTCCCCTCTAATGCTCTGCTAATTAGATTAAATCTGTAACAGGAAATGTTGGAAAGTCTCAGCAGATCAGCAATATCCATAGAGAGCGAAGTTTTGAATCCATTTGACTACTTCAGAGCTAAATATGATGGATTATGTACTGTACAAGTGGGGGTGGAGCAGATGGCGCAGAATACAAGATCAGTGATTGGTGGGAGCTAGGAATAGAAATCTGGAACTAAAAGTCTAACAAACATGAAACTGTTGTCAATTATCATGAAAACCTATCTGATTCACTAATGCCCTTTAGGGGAGTAAATCTACCATCCTTACCTGGTAGGGGGTACATATGCCTCCAGATTCACAGCAATGTGGTTGACTCTTAAATGCCCTCTGAAATGACCTAGCAAGCCACATGGTTCAAGGCAATTGGGGATGGTGCCAGAGCGAGGTGATTTTTCGCAAGCTGTGCCCAGCATACATTCTAATTCTATCTTTTACTCTCGTTAACACATTCTGCATCTTCTCGTTTTTTTCTCCCCCATGTACCCTACAGGTGGTATGCTTTGACTGTAAAGTGCGCAAGAAACCATATTACTTTTCACTGTGTACCAATACATGTGACAATAGATCAAATCAAACGGTGATCTTACTAGTGGTGCCAACATCCTATGAAAGAATAAAGAAACCCAAAGCTGTGACCTAACAGTTTCAGTATAACCTATTCTTATTTTCCTTTATTATCCTCGGCTAATAAAGAAAATTATCCCATGTGCTGCAATAACCTCCAACCCGAGCCCACCCCTACTCAGTCTTTAGTTGATTTGTACTAAATTGTCTTAATTTATGGATTCTATTCAATAGTTGTTCATGTAGTAAGTTTCACATTCAAATATAGTCTACTTTGTTATGGAAAGGAGAGAGTTTAATTTAAATGGCCCTGATTTCTCCCCTCACACCCATGCATAAACAAAGGTGTCTTGATTTTGATTTCCTCCTTTACCAGCGGTGATGTATTTCCCAGCCCCTCAGTTTAGATGTGATCCAATTTCTAATAATCACCCCACAGAAAACCTGAGACAGGATGAATTCAGTGGGATTAATTTATTTTGCACACACTCATGTGAAAGGAGGGTCACAATGTAGCCTCCTTTTTACTCATACAATAAAAAGGGAGATAGAGAAATAAAGATCTCCAGAATACCAGATTAATGTTTTACATGAGTCCAGAATCAAAATCCAATGGTGTTTTCCTCCACAGAAGTCAACAGCCTGAAAACTAGTGCTGGATAATTCACTTCTCTGGTGCGATAGGTTCACAGAGAAGAATTAGCCTTGCAGGCGATGGTATAGAAATTCCAGTAGAGACAGTGAAGGTGGGGCCTTGCATTCAAACCAGGGCAGAGCCCTATTTTCTGTGCTGCTGTTTGGTAGATGGAAGAAGGTATAACTGGTTCTCCCAGGCAGATCATGTCTCACCTCTTCACATGGGCTTTGGCGAAGGATGTATATCCTTTTGGGTTCTTGAGATTGTCTGTGTTCCAACCATTAAGAATCTAAAGGAAAGATTGCAAGGTTCTTTGTCCTACTTGACTAGTAGACGCCAGTGGCTAGGCCTAGCTTATGAACTGTAGATGGTCTTTGTATAATTCATTTTGATTTTGCCCTCTGCAGCCCACAGGGGTCGTCAACATCTGTTAAGAAATAACGAGGCACAGATTTTGTCGATACTGCCAGATTAGCTCCTGTTGTTGGAAAGTCACAGCCAGGCATGGCTTCAGTCATTTTAAAAGGTCATTGTCCAGTTTTTAACATTTTTAGAATTAGCCATGATGAGTAGTTCCTGCTTTAGTATTTGAAAATAAAATGATGTCTTTGGGTTTGGGACAATTGTTAATATTTGAGGATCAGAGTGGCCAGTTTAACCTAAATGGTTATGTGAATCAAACACAAACACTTGGCAAATGTCACCTCTTGAAGTGTAACTTGTGACTTTTTTCTGCACAATTATGTAAGGCTTTTTTAAATTGTATAAATAGATGTGTTCAAACTGTGGCTGAAAATGTATGTGTGTGTGTGTGTAGAATGATAGATGGTAGCACTAATTTACAGACAGTTCAAATAATGAAAGGAAATTGTACCAGAGGATTTGAGGGTGGGAATTTTGATGGCCCGAACAAAAAAAAAACGAGTAGGGTAAGTGCAGAAATTATGGGACACTTGGTAAGCAATTAGTATCTATAATACAGGAGTTAAATTACTAAGCACTTGAAGAAGCTGTTCATTGTCACTATTCAGCATTGATTTCTAAAGCAAGGATCATGCTTGAGCAATCTTTTGGATTCTTTGTAGAAATAAGAAATGAAAGATAAAGGAAATGCAGTGGATGGGATGTATGGATTTTCAAAAAGCATTGGCAGATATTGTGCAGGAGATTTTTGGTGCATGGACGTGTGACAAATAAGGCTGCCAATGGAGGCATGTTTGAAGAAAAGGACAGTAAGAAGTTTAACAACACCAGGTTAAAGTCCAACAGGTTTATTTGGTAGCAAAAGCCACACAAGCTTTCGGAGCTGCAAGCCCCTTCTTCAGGTGAGTGGGAATTCTGTTCACAAACAGAGCATATAAAGACACAAACTCAATTTACATGAATAATGGTTGGAATGCGAATACTTACAACTAATCAAGTCTTTAAGAAACAAAACAACGTGAGTGGAGAGAGCATCAAGACAGGCTAAAAAGATGTGTATTGTCTCCAGACAAGACAGCCAGTGAAACTCTGTGGGGGTTACAAATAGTGTGCCATGAACCCAATATCCCGGTTGAGGCTGTCCTCGTGTGTGCGGAACTTGGCTATAAGTTTCTGCTCAGCGAATCTGCGCCGTCGTGTGTCGCGAAGGCCGCCTTGGAGAACGCTTACCCGAATATCAGAGGCCGAATGCCCGTGACCGCTGAAGTGCTCCCCAACAGGAAGAGAACAGTCTTGCCTGGTGATTGTCGAGCGGTGTTCATTCATCCGTTGTCGCAGCGTCAGACGCTGATATTCGGGTAAGCGTTCTCCAAGGTGGCCTTCGCGACACATGACGGCGCAGAGCCGCTGAGCAGAAACTGATAACCAAGTTCCGCACACACGAGGACGGCCTCAACCGGGATATTGGGTTCATGTCACACTATCTGTAACCCCCACAGTTGCCTGGACCTGCAGAGTTTCACTGGCTGTCTTGTCTGGAGACAATACACATCTTTTTAGCCTGTCTTGATGCTCTCTCCACTCACGTTGTTTTGTTTCTTAAAGACTTGATTAGCTGTAAGTATTCGCATTCCAACCATTATTCATGTAAATTGAGTTTGTGTCTTTATATGCTCTGTTTGTGAACAGAATTCCCACTCACCTGAAGAAGGGGCTTAGAGCTCCGAAAGCTTGTTTGGCTTTTGCTACCAAATAAACCTGTTGGACTTTAACCTGGTGTTGTTAAACTTCTTACTGTGTTTACCCCAGTCCAACGCCGGCATCTCCACATCATGAAGGAAAGGAAACAGCATAGGCAAAAGGAACTTGACTAGAAACATGGTGAGTGGCATTCTAAATTCTGCTTTTGAACTTTTAAATTTATTACAAACATTATCTGAGCTTGAGAAATAAGGGAACAATATATAAATTTGCTTGTGATGCCAAGTTAACAGACCATTTGATTATGAAAAACTGTATGGATACACTGATAAGCTAGCTGGACGTGCAGATAAGTGGCAAATCCTATAGAGAAATGGGAATTGATTCTTTTTTGGGAGCCAGAATGAGGATTTGAAGCTCACACCAAGTGCTAAGACTCCAAATGAAGTAAAGGAACCATGAGATGCAGATTGGTTAGAAATGACAGTGGAAGTATAAAAATAAATGATGTGACCCTTCATTTTGTATCTTTCAACAACAGAATGCAAGAGTGATATAAAATCAATGGAAAACCTGAAGTCCATGATTATATTAACAGTAATTCAGGATGTCAAATGTTTGCGGTTGGTTACTTTCACAGGAAAAGATCTAGAGTTATGATTTTGAGAGGGGTTTCCTCTAAAGGAAGTAGTTTGCATAGGCAAACTCTTTTACTGGGTTGGTCTTCTGTCGACAAACAAGAAAAGTGTAGGATCGGCACCTGTTCGACAGTAATCTACACGATCACTGATCTGTTAGTAATGTCTGGTGATTCAGGTTAAGTCTAGCATTCTGGTGTTGATGGATTTCTTTGGTCAGAATCTTTTGATGGGAGGTATTTTAATCTTCAGCACAGACATTAGAAGTCATTCAAGGCAGCAGAATGGGTGGAAGGTGCGGCACTTCTATTCAGGTGCCGATGAAGTTTGAATTTTTACATTAAAGAAATTAATAAAGTGAGCTAGTATGCCTGTATTATTTTTGTATTCATCATGAACTTCATTCATGAAGCAACAAAACCATGTTCTGTAATTTTTACCTACTGTGGGATGAAAAAGCTTACAAAGAGAACCAAACAACACACAGCCTGGTGTTCAACTTGCCTGCCTTTGAAAAGATTGGAGGGATTAACCTGTTGTAACATTATTCTCATTGCCAATGACATAACTGATGCGCCAAATTAGACTGCTTATCCAACACATTATCTTGGATTAGTTTAAATTTATTCTAATTAGACACTTGGAAACTGAAGGCCTTGCCTTCAACCCTCACAACAGATCTTGTTCTCTAGCCAGAAATTCCATCATCATTCTTGGTCACCATTTCAGAATGAACAAGACTGTCTAGAACCTCATGGTTTTCCTTTAAGCTAGAGCTGAAAATCTGATTCCAAAGATCATCTCTTCTAGTTCTGCCTCGTCTAAGACTCTGTTACAATACTCTTATCCAAATAGCAAGCAGCCCTATGAATTAGTTCAAGCATAAAATACTTGAATGAAGTCTGAACACACATTTTTCACCAGGATATTGCTGTAGAGAGTGCAGTGCAGGTTCATCAAATTAATTCCTGGGATAGAGGGTTGTCCTATGAGGAAAGACTAAATAGACTGGTCCTTTGGGAATTGAGAAGAATCAGAGGTGATCTTATTCAAACATACAGAATTCTTACAGGGCTCGACAGGGTAGATGCAGGAAGGATGTTTCCATTGGGTGGGGGTCTAGAACCAGAGGACACAGTCCCTGACTAAAGGGCAAACCATTTAAGACCTAGATGAGGAGGAATTTCTTCAGTGAGAAGGTGTTGAATCTTTGGAGTGCTCTGCCCCTGAGGGCTGTGAAGGCTCAGTCTCTGAGTACGTATAAGACTGAGATCAATAAACATCTACATATTAAAAACATCAAGGGATACCGGGATAGTGCAGAAAAATGGTGTGGAAGTAGATCAGCAATGATTTCATTGAATGGCATTGTGGACTCGAAGAGCTGAATGGCCTACTATTTCTTGTATAAAAGCAAAATACTACGGATGTTTGAATCTGAAGCAAAAACAGAATGCTGAGATTTTCCAGCACCCAATAATGAGTGGTGAACAAAGAAAATTACAGCACAGGAACAGGCCCTTCAACCTTCCAAGCCTGCACAAACCATGCTGCCCGACTGAACTAAAGCCCCCTACCCTTCCGGGGACCATATTCCTCTATTCCCATTCTATTCATGTATTTGTCAAGACGCCCCTTAAAAGTCACTATCGTATCTGCATCCACTACCTCCCCTGGCAGCGATTTCCAGGCACCCACTACCCTGTGTTTAAAAAAAAAACTTGCCTCGTACATCTCCTTTAAACCTTGCCCCTTGCACCTTAAACCTATGCCTCCGAGTAACTGACCCCCTTCAGGTTTGGGAACGGCAACATGTTGAAGTCACTGAAAACTTGTGATAATTCCATATGGTGGTTGTAGTAAACTATCTCATTAGCACAAATATAGTATTTAGTGAGATACCCTGGCTGCAGAGCAAGCCATCCATGAAGAAGGCATAAATGAAATTAGAACATGGTAAAGGAATTGTCTTTGGAAAGTCAGTAGACTTGTAATGAGATTATTGCATCCATTTCATCATCTGTATAAATTGATCTATGGGAGAAATCCAAAAACACCTTCAGTACTGTGTGATCATTCCCCAACCTTGGAGTGGGCTGCAATTAATTTCCACCTTTTCCACATAGTTGAATGCCTACATGCAGGGACAAAGGCCTTCATCAAGGCAGAAGTCTCAGAAAAATTGGCAAGCCTTACAGTATTGCAGAAGACTGTCAGAAATAAGCTTTAATCCTGAGGATTTAGTACGCTATAACAGAGCGGGTCAGAGCAGAAAGGTCCAGGTATATGGTGAGTTGTGATGGCAAGACAGTGATTCTCCAACACAGTAGCCAGGCTAATAGAGTAGATTCATGTAGGTTAATCAGGATTGATTATAAACGTAATAGAATCTCAGCAATTTGTAGAGTCACCCTGCATTTCACACATTCCGATGTTTGACAGTTTTGAGGAGCAGAATGTGATGGATAAGGGATGGGATGATGATCGAAAAAGTGATCCCAATGCACAAGATTTATCACAAAGGACAATACTGAAAGTCAGCACTAGGGTAATATGCATTCTTTAACCGGCCAGTGAATAGAGGCAGGGAAAGCCATTGGATAAATGTTCAAGATGATGGGCAAGAGGTAAGATTACTAAGTACTGGCAAAATGAAGTGAATATGTTATAAACTAGAAAATGCAGTGCAAGTTCCCAAAGCAGATCTTGAAATGATTCTGACCCAAGGTAGCGATCACATTGTGGGAGGGAAAGATCATGTAGCAGTAGTCCAGAACAAGATAAGGCAAGTGAAGGCCATGGTTTGACTCGAACAAGGGCTACGGAGCAAACTAGGAATGCCACTCATGGCAGAAGAACCGTATGATCAGGAAGTTTTGGTGGCTGCAAAAAAATTAAAGATGCAAAACAAAAAGAACTGGATAATGGGAAAAGATTTGGTGAATGCTCTGCACACTGAAGTGTCAGATAGGGGAGAGCCAGCCTTATCACATAGGTGGTTATGTACAGAAAAAAAGTACTTCCTGATAGCACCTACAAGGCTAAAGCAATGTTGGTGGCTCGGGGTTTCGAAGAGAGACTTGGTGATCAGGATGTTGGAATGGATTAAAGTGACACCTGAAGATTTTCTTGGTTCTCTCAACCACACATTCTGGGTACATTAGATGTTTAAATATGTTAACGAAAGGGGAATTTGTAAATGGCGTGTTGATTTTAAATTGTTAAAGATATGTGTTGTTTGATTAACAACTGTATCCTCTTCTCGGGTCAACTAGGATAAATGTACCAGACTTCTGGGTGGTCATTAGCAGATAGACTCCATGCAGGAGGATCTCGGACCTTAGATGTTGCACATCACCCATCCCCTTTATTTGGGAGTCCATCTTAGCCCCCGTGAGGGATCCTGGCTGGCAAACTGGCAAGAGTTGAAGGCTAAAGTTACCATTCACCTATGACACTATACAGGACCGCTCAGAATGCTACCTTACAGGGGGTCAAGCATTGGTCAGAAATCAACTGATCACTGCAGTGTTGTGATTCCGGTTGTTCACTTTGATTCCTTCCCAGGAGTTGGTCACTAAGTTGCTTTTCAACTTCTTCTGGGATAAAGGAATGCACAGAGTCACTGCTGAAATACTGAGTCTCCTGCTTGGGGAGGATGGTTGGGCGCTAATATGACTTTGCACCCAAGTGACGACTTTCTGCCTTCTGACCCTGCAGCGATATCTTTGTGAGCCCCTCCTCGATGGTATGCACTGTATTTCTTCTGCCAGGTTGCATTTTAGAACAACTGGTAGCAAGCTCCTCCCAGTCATTAATGTCAATGCTGCCACATTTCATGGAGAGCTTTAGAGTGTCTTTGTAGCGTCTGTTTTGTCCTCCCCTGGAACTTTTACCATTTGAGAGAACAGAACCTGGCTGGTGGGTGGGTTCCCTTTTTTGACATCTGGACAGGTATAGCAAATAATTAGGAAGATATATAGAATGTTAGTTTTTACTGCAAGATGGCTGGTGTATAAAAGCAGGGAAGTTTTGTTATAACTGTACAGGGCATTGTAGAGATTGCATCTGGAGTAGTGTGTGTAGCTTTGGTCTCCTGATTCGGGGAAGAATATACTTTTACTTCAAGCCGTTCAGAAAAGATTCACTAGGCTGATTCCAGAATTGAAAGCGTTGCCAAGGAACGTTGGGTCTATACTTATTGGCGTTTAGAACAAGAGGTGATTTTATTGAACGATGAAAGATTCTAAGGTGGCTTGATGGAGTAGATGTTAATTTGGATGTTTCCTTTGTTGGAGGAATCTGTAGTTGGGGACACAGTTTCTCCCGTTTAAGACTTGAATCAAGGAGTTGAGTGTTGTTAATCTTTGGAATTTTATTACCCAAAAAATGGATACTGGCTCATTGAACATATTAAACACAGGGTTAGTCAGATATTTGATGTACAAGGGAGTTGAGAGAAGGAAGCAGCAGAGCAGCAAGTTAAGGTCATGGCTCAAGGGGCTGATCTGCCAACTCCTTCAATTTCTTATGCTACTTAAGCATTGATATTTTCTACTTGAACACTTTGCAGATCATGGAAAGGGTTTAAGTGGAGTCATTTGTTTACCTCTTTCCCGACTCCTCTATGCCCTTGTTCTCTGACCTTTTTAAATACTGTGCATCTGTAATTTCTTCCAATTGTGATGAACACTCTTCTGAAACATAATTTTTTTTCCCTATTGAGCATTTATTCAACTTGGTGTTCCTAAAATCATCAGCTCATGATTTGAAAGATGTAGTTAAATATCAATGGATATAGAATAACTGGCGTGATTCTTTTAAGGGGTCCTTGCGGTGAGTATCCTAATAGTTCTCTACATTTTAGGGATCTTTGTTAATACATTGCTCATTTATATTTTCAGACATTATTTGGGTTTGTTGAACTCATTATTCAGTACAGGAACTTGTTGCCCATTTACTTTAGGTGTGCACAAGTGAGTTCGATAAGTGACGGCTACTTGGGCAGGTTACTGATTTCCAGGGCGGTTAGATTGTGGTCTTCAGCCATAAGTGGATGCTGAGGTAGAGTGGAGAGAATTCATCCCATTGTTGATAAATCGTAATTTCAAGCTTTACAGCCTATATAACCTTAGTAAAAGGAAATATCAGAAATTTCTTAATGGATACGACATTTGTTTAAGGAACTCTTTAGCACTACGGTGTTGTTGAGCAGAACAACTCCTCAACCTATTGGACCCATCAAAAAGATTTTTGAATCTAGTTTCTCCTGCTTATCTTGCGATCATCTCCAAAACTTCCTCTTTAAGACAGCAAAAACTAACTTATGCAGCAGTGGGTACATTTGTAGCTTCGATAGATTTATAATTGTATTGAATAACTTTAGCTAGTTTGATGCTTTGTCAGTGGTGTTGCAAGAGTTACAGGTGAATGATGATGCTGCTTTAAGCAATTGTATCAATGGCTGAATTTTCATGAATAATATATGTAAAGGTATAACCAGCATTTCCCAAATCTTGAGGTGGAGACAGTTGGGGAAGGGGCAAAGTGAAATTGAGGAATTTGCACATAGGTTGGACGGGATAGAGGCAAGAGATGTAGCTAATGTGGGATTTTTTTCCCCTCGAGCTGCTTAAAGGTTTCTTAAAATCTCATTTATTACTCATTCGAATATTTCTTAGTAGACCCTAACTTGCTGTAAATCTGAACGTTTTTGACATAGTGATGCACTTAACAGTGGCAACTTAATTTATATAGTGCCTTTAATATAGTTAGAAAGTCCTGTCATATGACACCTAATATATAGAATTAAGCATGAAATAAAATGTCCATGTATTCAAAAGGTTTATCAAACCAGTACGTAGCAACATTTGAATAAAGAGATGTTAGATTTCAGAACTGCCCAAAAACACGAACTCCTTTTCTCCATAAAACCCCAAAGGTTTAAGTTACACTTCACTTATTGTCATTCATATTCTTTCCACGTATTCTGGGACTAAATTTACATTTAGCTCTTGTTGTATGTCATTTTAACATTCATTACCTCCAATTGAACCTTGGGTTTTTACTATTAAACATGTTCTCAACAGCACCACCAACAGGAATTTGATGATGCTTCAATGTTTGAGAGGAAATGAAATCATTCACATTTCTCAAACTTCAGCCTGTTTAATTCTTGGGCTGAACCAGACTGCAACATCTGTCTCCTATTTGACCCAGAACAGAGCTTCCAACTCCATACCTTACATCTTTTTAACATTAGCTTGCCTCAGCTCATTTGTTGATGAAACTCTCATCCATGCCTTTGTCATCTTTATACTTGACTATTCCAATGCACCACTGGTCAGCCTTCCAATTTCAAGCCTCTATTAACTCATGCTCATCCAGAACTCTTCTGTTTGTATTCTACCTTGTACAAAGTCCTATTGATCCATCATCAGTTGCTGCGGTTCAGTTAGATATGTCTGAATTTTAAAATTCTTACTTGTTTTCAAATCTCACACGCCCTGTCCTCTTCCCATCTCTCACCCCCTGCCACCCTCTGAGAAAAATGGGCAGCACGGTGACACAGTGGTTAGCACAGCTGCCTCACAGGGACCCGGGTTCAATTCTGGCCTCGGGTCCCTGTATGTATGGAGTCTGCACGTTCTTTCATGTGTCTGCATGGGTTTCCTCCAGGTGCTCCGGTTTCCTCCCAAGTGCAAAGATGTGTGGGTTAGGTTGATTGGCCATGCTAAATTGACCCTAGTGTCAAGGGGACTAACAGGGTAAATATGTGGAGTTACAGGAATAGGGCCTGGGTGGAATTGTGGTCGATGCAGACTCGATAGTGCGTTAAAGATGTGAATTGATTCTGAAACATAAGTTATAATAAAGAAGCATAACCGTGACTGACTAGCATTTTCAGTCACTAATTCTGTTGCAATAATATTTGACATGTCACTTTTGGCTTTTAAAACAAATGTTGCATTAACCTGTATTTGTTTTACACAATCTGGTTGCTGTCACACCTTGCTTTAAATCTCACAACTCGATGGAACTCATATTATGCTGCAAGGCAATTTAAATTACAAGTGGTTTCAAATTGTGGCTTTGCTTTGGGATCTGCAACATCTTCCTGAAACCAACTATATATTTTCAGATGGAATTCAGTTTATAAACTACTGCATTCCAGTTTCACTGGGGAAATCTCAACCCTGTTTTATCCTCATCGTTCCTTTATTGTGAGGAAGTGCCACTAGCTTGCACCAACCAAGTCAACAAAATGTTTCAGTAACAATGACCCTTCAATACCTCGTTCAGCAGACTATTTATATGTAGATTTTGACAATGGGTATCTGTGGGACATCCAAATATGTCTGGCCCCATAGCTGAGCACAGTAAGAAGTCTCGCAACACCAGGTTAAAGTCCAACAGGTTTATTTGGTAGCAAAGCCACAAGCTTTCGGAGTGCTGCCCCTTCATCAGCTGAGTGGGAGTTGTGTTCACAAACAGGGCATATATAGACACAAACTCAATTTACAAAATAATGGTGGGAATGCGAGTCTTTACAGGTGATCAAGTATTAAAGGTACAGGCAATGTGAGTGGAAAGAGGGTTAAGCACAGGTTAAAGAGATGTGTGTTGTCTCCAGCCAGGACAGTTAGAGATTTTGCAAGTCGTGGGGGTTACAGATAGTGTGATATGAACCCAAGATCCCGGTTGAGGCCGTCCTCATGTGTGCGGAACTTGGCTATCAGTTTCTGCTCAGCGATTCTGCGTTGTCGTGAAGGCCGCCTTGGAGAACGCTTACCTGAAGATCAGAGGCTGAATGCCCGTGACTGCTGAAGTGTTCCCCAACAGGAAGAGAACTCTCCTGTCTGGTGATTGTCGAGCGGTGTTCATTCATCCGTTGTCGTAGCGTCTGCATGGTCTCCCCAATGTACCATGCCTCGGGACATCCTTTCCTGCAGCGTATCAGGTACACAACGTTAGCCGAGTTGCAAGAATATGTACCGTGTACCTGGTGGATGGTGTTCTCACGTGAGATGATAGCATCCGTGTCGATGATCCGGCACGTCTTGCAGAGGTTGCTGTGGCAGGGTTGTGTGGTGGTCACTGTTCTCCTGAAGGCTGGATAGTTTGCTGCGGATAGTTTGCTGCGGACAATGGTCTGTTTGGGGTTGTGCGGTTGTTTGAAGGCAAGAAGTGGGGGTGTGGGGATGGTCTTGGTGCGATGTTCGTCTTCATCGATGACATGTTGAAGGCTCCGGAGAAGATGTCGTAGCTCTGGGGAAGTACTGGATGACGAAGGGTACTCTGTCCGCCGTGTCCCGTGTTTGTCTTCTGAGGAGTTTGGTGTGGTTTTTCGCTGTGGCGCATCAGAACTGTTGATCGATGAGTCAAGCGCCATATCCTGTTCTTATGAGGGCATCTTTCAGCGTCTGGAGGTGTCTGTTGCGATCCTCCTCATCTGAGCAGATCCTGTGTATACGGAGGGCTTGTCCGTAGGGGATGGCTTCTTTAACGTGTTTAGGGTGGAAACTGGAGAAGTGGAGCATCGTGAGGTTATCCGTGGGCTTGCGGTACAATGAAGTGCTGAGGTGACCATCCTTGATGGAGATTCGTGTGTCCAAGCAGAAACTGATAGCCAAGTTCTGCACACATGAGGACAGCCACAACCGGGATCTTGGATTCATGTCACACTATCTGTAACCTCCATGACTTGCCTGGGCTTGCAAAGTCTCACTAACTGTCCTGGCTGGAAACCATACACATCTCTTTAACCTGTGCTTAACCCTCTCTCCACTCACATTGTCTGTATCTTTAATACTTGATTACCTGCAAAGACTTGCATTCCAACCATTATCTTGCAAATTGAGTTTGTGTCTATATATGCCCTGTTTGTGAACATAACTGCCACTCACCTGATGAAGGGGCAGTGCTCCGAAAGCTTGTGGCTTTGCTACCAAATAAACCTGTTGGACTTTAACCTAGTATTGTGAGACTTCTTACTGTGTTTACCCCAGTCCAACGCCGGCATCTCCACCCCATAGCTGAGCACAAACCTGGGCTTGTTGCTCTTCACGCATGCTCTAGAAGGGATTTGTGGAGAGTGAACACAGGCAAGAATCTTGTGGATGATTTTTTTTACATCATACTGTTGCTTCTTTTCTCCGTCTCAGATAACAAAAAAAAAATTAACTACAAGATGTAAATTGCTTTCTGTAAATTGGTATTTATGCAGCATATCTAGTCTTAAGAAATGGCAGTGTGTCTGAAATTGGGATTGGTGCAATTTTGGAGCAGAGTACTTTACAATGGCCTACATAGCCTGATCCAGGAATGCTAGATACTGATACTATATGCCTGAAATGAACCTTGCAAATAGATTAGAGGATCTGTGTGGTAATGTATATTTATAAATTATAATTGCAAACATTTTTTTTTCTCCTCATAGAAAGATGAAGTGTACCTCAACTTGGTGCTAGACTATGTTCCGGAAACTGTGTACAGAGTTGCCAGACATTACAGCCGAGCCAAGCAGACACTCCCGATGATTTATGTAAAAGTAAGGAATTCAATGTGTACTTATTTGCATCAAATTGTTTTCTTTGATATTTTACTTCTCTGTTTCATTTGTGCTTTGCACCATACTTTGCCTAACACACACTTTTAAATCCCTAATTGCTGGAAAATGACGGGGACATTTCTGAAGTGATTGATTATTTTAGTCGTCAGTATTTCTTGCAACAATATGGCATATTCAGTCCTAATATAGCATCCCAGTGACCACCAGGAACGGGATGTTCCTTTTGGTGGTTGTAAATTTTATTGATGGCTAAGGCTGTAATTGACATTTTGGAACATGTAGATTTGAATATCCTAAGGTGTGTCTTACTAACTTAAATTGGACTTCCAATTTCAGTTGCTTTTTAATGGAACCGTTGCTGTGTAGGCTTTCTTTTGGAGTTCTTGGCCCATACTTTCAGAATATGATTGTTAGTAAATTTTCAATGGTATCAATTCACTTCACCCATCAGGATTGATGGCTTAGAACATCAGATAACCAGAGGTCCTGCTTGCAGATAGAATGGAGCGTCCGTAAAGCGGTCACCCAATGTAGAGCAGGCATTGAGCAGTGAAACAGTATAGTAATTTTTTCTAAATCAACGAAGTTGCTGTTTCACTTGGAAGGAGTGTTTGAAGCTTTGGATGGCGAGGATATAGGGCAGATGTTGCTTGGTCATCAGTTAGAAACATTAACTGATTATCTCTGCACAGATGCTGACTGAACTGCTAAGTATTTCCAGCATTTTCTGTTATTTCAGATTTTCAGTATTGATAGTATTTTGCTATTCTTAATGTTATACGCTAAATTGCAGTTCTGAAAAAAATAACTTTTAGATTCTATGCAAGCAGTTGCATTTTTTGCAATTTGTCAATGCATTTCCCTTTTAAATCTGTTCATTTGTTAAATTGCTCATGTAATGAACTTTTGAGCTCACTCCTGAATGTTATAATCTCAATGGAGACTTAAAGAAAGTTCAAACTCTCCAGTTATTAACTGTAAGAATTTCACCGCAAGGTTTCATGTTTTGAACAAGACCTTTTTATTTTACAAGAATTAAACAAAGCAAGCACTACTAACAAAGCTGCATTTCATAAAACACTTTAAACCCCAAAATCCCACATCTAACTCTGGCCTCATTAAACACAGGGCATCCTTCAAATTACAATCGTTTTTGGTCCGAGTGCCAATCTCTCGAACTCCAGGTTTTTTTAACCACTTATCTTGCCTTTAATAATGCAAATCCCAAAGCTAAAGATTATACTCCTAAAACGAACAAGTCATGAAACTACATATTTTCTCAAAACTGACAGTAGGATATGCCAGCTATAAAGGGTTGTTTCATGAGTGAAAAGCAATATTCAAGAAAGGATACTTTATATACTCCATAAACCTCTTTATGTTTTAAGAAAAAAGAATTGTGTGATATGTCTACATATGCATAAAATAAATGTAATCCAATCAAGTTCTTAAATTCTGATTCTTCGCCCTTAATATTGTTGAGGTATGTCTTTTGATTAACAGTAGATCATGATCATAAATCAGTTTCCGTGAACTGCTAATGGTTTGTTGCTGCTTTTTTGAGAACTATTGCATTAGGAGTCTGTTACTAGTTGTGAAAACTTGGTATGGAGAGCTTTAGCTATGAGGAGAAGTTGGAGCAACTTGGTTTGTTCTCACTCGAACGACAGAGGTCGAGGGGCGACCTGATAGAAGTCGATATGATTACAATGGGCATGGACAGAGTGGATACTCAGAAGCTTTTTCCCAGGGTGAAAGAGTCAATTTCTAGGGGGCATAGGTTTGAGCTGTGAGGCGCAAGGTTTAAAGGAAATGTACAAGAAGTTTTTTTTACAGAGGGGGATGGGTGCCTGGGACTCTCTGCCAGGGGAGCTGGTGGAAGCAGATACGATAGTGACTTTTAAGGGGAGTCTTGACAAATACATGAATAGGATGGGAATAGAGGGGACATGGTCCCTAGAAAGGAGGTGATTTTGGTTGAGACGGGCAGCATGGTTGGTGCAGGCTTGGAGGGCCGAAGAGCCTTTTCCTGTGCTGCAAGTTTCTTTGTTCTTTGTTCCAGTTGCTTCAATAACCCTTTGAACTCTGGCTGATAAATTATGAATCATTTATAAAATGCAAGATGGATTAATTTGTGGTATCCAATACATATGGTTGTTTAAGATCAAATAATGTTGATTATCTATCAAATGTTGAGTCTAATATTTCTATCAATAGGCTCTAAATTGCCTATGCTTTAGTCTGTTTCTGTTATAATTGTCCCAGGCTTGCAATCTCATATTATCTGCGATCTGTTTGGAAATGAACAAACACTTGCACCTGAGGGGGGCCCTTTTAAGAATGGCTCCACATTTTGCTTTTGTCCTGAAGATGGGCATTTGGATTCTATCTTGGTTTTGACAGTTCTACAAGCAGAAAGTGCTTGAATCTGGCTTCAGTATGGCAAGATTTGCCAAATTCTTCAAATTCAGGACAGAAACATCTGTAGTAAGTGTCTGGGGCTTGAGGAGGTGCAGCTGACTAATTGAGTGTAGACACTGCGATGCTTCAGGAAGGGGAAAAATTACCTGAACACTTTGTACTAGGAGACAGTGACATTAGGGCTTTCTGATTTGGTCAGTGGTCAAGGACAGGAGGGTGTGACTAAGAGTGAGACAGATATGGGGACCCAGAATGTAGAAATGAGAAACTCTGCTTTTGCAATCATCTGTGTGGATCAACGGCAGTGGCTGCAAGGTGGATACGTATGAGACAAGACCATGATACAGGAAGCCATTCAAGTGGGGGAAATTAATAGGAATGTAATGGCAGTTGAGGACAGTATAGCCCCCAACTACAAGATGGATTTGATGCCTGACCGGAGCCAAGGTTCGGGGCGTTTACTCTGGGTTGGAAAGGAACTTGCAGTGGAAGGGGGAAGATCCAGTGGTTGTGGTCCACATAGGTACCAATGACATGGGTAAAACTAGGAAATAGGTTCTATTGAGGGAGTTTGAGCAGTTGGAGGCTAAATTAAAATGCAGAATCTCAAAAGGTCATAATCTCTGGATTACTACCTGAGCCACAAGCAAATTGATGCAGGATAAATCTGATTGGAGAGTTAAACACATAGCTAATTGCAGCATGTTTTAGCACCAACTAAAAAGCAGACTACACAAGATCTGGTAATGTGCAATGAGACCAGATTAATTATTGACCTCTTGTGAAGGCACCCAATGATAAAATTGTAATAACTAAAAGCAGGGCACTTAGAAAATCTCAATGCAATCAAGCAGAGTCAACATAGTTTTGTGAAAGGAAAATCATGTTTGACTAATTCGTTTGAAGTGTTTTTGACAAGAAACATTAGTAAAGAAGAACCTGTGGATGTGCTGTACTTAGATTTTCAGAAGGTATTTGACAATGAGAGGTTGCTATGCAAAGTAAGAGCTCATGGTGTAGGAGGTAACATATTAGCATGGATAAAGGATCAGTTAGCTAACATGAAGCAGAGATAGTTACGAATGATGGAATTTTTTCGGGTTGGCAAAATGTGACAAGTGGAATGCCACAGGGATCAGTGCTGGCGTGTCAGCTGTTTATAATTGTATCAGTGACTCGGATGAAGGGACCAAAAGATATGGTTGCTAAATTCACTGATGACACAAGGATAGGTAAGAATGTAAGTTGTGAAGAGGCCATAATGTTTTGCTGAGTTGGCTGATTGGCTGGTTCGTGATGCAGAGCAACGCCAACAGCACGGGTTCAATTCCTGTACTAGCAGAGGTTATGCATGAAGGCCCACCTTCTCAACCTTGCCCCTCGCTTCAGGTGTGGTGATCCTCAGATTAAATCACTACCAGTCAGCTCTCCCCTTCGATGGAGAGAGCACCCTACAGTCATTTGAGACTATGGCGACTTTACTTTTTTTTATAGGGAGGCTACAAAGGAGCATGCGTTAAGTGAGTGGGCAAAGATTTGGCAGATGGCGTGTAATGTGCGAAAATAGAAAAGCAGCATATTATTTTAAAAGCAAGAGATTGTAGAACTCTTGAGTTACAGGAGGATTTGAGTGTCCTGATACATGAATCAGGAAAAGCTATTATGCAGGTGCAGAAAGTGATTAGGAAGACACTCGACACAGCAGGACCGAAAGAAACTGCTTAGCTTGGGGACTTTGCATTTGCTTAATAAATGGAGTATTGTCATTTATCGCAAAGGGAATGGAATATAAAATAGGGATCAAAACCAGAATATGCTGGAAAATCTCAGCAGGTTTGACAGCATCTGTGGAGAGAGAATAGAGCCAACGTTTCGGGTTAGCTGACCCTTCGTCAGAGCTGCAATGTTCTGCTACAGTTGCACAGGATGTTGGTGAAACCACATCTAGAGTATAGCGTGCAGTTTTGGTCTCCTTATTTAAGAAAGGATCTAACTGGGGGTAGAGGAGGGTTTTGTGCAGCTGTAGGACTACAGGAGTTATTGAACTAGGGAGTAATGAAGACATGAGATGTCAAATCTGAGGGATTGGGACTGGGATCCAAGGAAAGTACTGATGGGGGAGAGCAATAGGATGTAGAATCATAATATGAGCTGGGGTTGAATAGACTCTAAAAAGGCGGTCTTATTTTGATTTCTTAAAAAATATCAGAGTTTTCCTGCACAGGAGGCCCATTCGGCTTACTGAGTCTAAACCAACCCCCGCCCACCACCTGTCTATCCCCATAGCCCTGCAAATTTTATTTTCTGAAGTGCCTATCCAAAAATCATTGATTTTCCACTTCCACCACCCTTGTAGGCAATAAATTCCAGGTCATTGTGACTTGTTACTTTTTTTAAAAATCCTCTGATCTTCCTGCATCTCTTGCACAAAATGTTCATGACCCCTAATTCCTGTACTGTCAGCTATTGAGTACCGGTTTGCATGCACACCTTATCTAAACCTGTATTTCCTTTGCTCCAACTTGGTCACCAACCTAACCTTATAGCTAAAGCTTACCGCTTTGACCAAGCTATTGGTCATTTGACACAATACCGCTTTATGTAACTTAGTGTGTGTTACTTGTCATATAATGCACCTTGGGGCATTGTCTTGTGTTAAAGATGCTATATAAATGTAAGTTGTAAATCCCACATTCCTCAAACCATTCTGGTAAATACTGGCATATTCTCTACTTGCATCCTTCCTAAAGCGTGGTGAACTGGATTTCATTCACTAGTTGGCCCCAACTAAGCTTCACAAAACTGAAGTATAGCTTTTTTTGTTATACTCAATCACTGGTGTTTATGAAGCCCAAAATCTCCTATGAGCTCATATTGATCAGAACTCTAATAAATTGGTCAAACATGATTTCCCTTTCACAAAACCACATTGATTCCTCCGACTGTATTATGATTTTTAAAAAATGTCCTGCTATTGCCTCCTTTATAATGGATTCAAACATTTTCCCTATGACCAGCTATTTGAACTGGTCTCAATTGGAAGTGTTCCAATTGCAGTTTTCCAATCTGCTGGAACCTCTACTGAACCAAGATCATCTCTCATCACTGTACTAATCTCATTCTTTAATAACAGCTACCCCGCCACCTTTCCCTTCCTTTCTGTCCTTCTGAAATGTCAAATACCTTTGAATATTCAGGTCCCAGCCCTGGTCACCTTGCCACCATGACTCTAATTGTTTTTAGAAGATGACAACTGTGATAGCATGGCCCCTTTAAAGGGACAAACCCTGAGGGCCACGTGATGGGGCTGGACCCTTTGGAGTGTCAAGACGGGAAGCAAATCAATTAGTGCAAAGGGGTGTATCCCAGGTCAGAGGATCCTCAGTCGGGACCAGGGAGGAGTAGAGAATAGAGTTGGATGTCAGCACTATACATATGGGAACAGAGACAAGGAAGAAGAGGGCTGAACAAAAGTTTTGGGGGGAAGCCAGGGTAATAGCGTAGTGGCCATTACTGCTGATGATCTTACCATGATTGAATCGGTAAAGGTGGAACCAAGGGAAGGAAGTCCCACTGAGTTAAACAGCGATGGTTTGTTAACTCTCATTTTGACTCTGTGGCAGAGGTGGCAATCTGATTGGAGTTATAAACATGTCGTTGCAAGAAACTTGCCCACTGGTTTGGGATATCTCTAGGGTCAGAGTAAAAGAGAGGTTGGAAGCTGAGCCTCTCGTACCAGCTAGCCATTTTTTGTGAGACTAAATGGGCATTGGCAGGCGGTTTAACTCTGTCCTTCACCAAAACCCATGTAATGTACTTCCTTTTGGAAGTTACTTGATGGTGGTCTGAAATGGGAACCTTTTGTGCTCTCCCTTTCTAATTCAGCTGTGTACAGACTGATTTATATTGTTCTTACCAGTTATAGTGTTGCGATCAGCTAATTACTCAGTACCGACTAAGGATTGAATGTGGAACTTGACCTGTAATTTAGTTCACTGCCTTCAACATGTAGCAATAGTTTTGTAATACAAGGTCAGGCAATTAATGGAACAGACCCATTTCAAACATTTATTACCTAGCTTCAGGTGACGTCAGTATGACACGCAAAGCATTGCACAAGATAAGGATGTGTAGATGCATGCAGTTTCAGCGTTTCAAAATTCACTTTGGCACTAAACAAACATGTCAGTTGCCAAGCTCATACAAACGTTATACAATTGGAAATGTATCTTACCACATCTCAAAATGCTTCATGTACAGTGAATTATTTTTAAGTGCAGTGAAACTTGTATTGACAAACTCAGCAGAAAATGTTTATAGAGCAAAGAGTTTGACTAACTAAATTTATTTGTGGTAGTTTTTTATCTAGGCCACTGGTTAAAATACCCTATGCCTTTTCTATTACCATCAGTGGGGTCTGTAATGACTTCCTGCAATGTGGCTCCCTTTACATGGGCGCCCAAGTTCTTGAAGTGGCAAACCCACAAACCTCTGAGTTGCAAGTACTAATTAGACCAAGTTAGTCAGCTCAGATGCATGCAAACTTGTACTTTAATTTGACAAATTATTAAATGTCATTCATTGCAGCTTGCGATGCCAGTTTTGAGATGATCGAGTATTCTCAAGTTGATATAAAACATAAGTTGTTTCCCTGTCAGCACTTTCCTCTCAACTAACACCATCAAAAACAGGTCATCTGTTCAGTTATTTGTTGTTTATGGGATGATGCTCTGTACAAAATGGATGCCTGCTTGGACATTTTACTTGGTTAAAAAACATTTTGAGGTGTGCTGTGGAAACAATATGCTACGTAAATGGAATTCTTGCTTTTTCTAACTTGTATAATCAAAACTATAGAATTCGGCTCTTCTAATTGATATAAATTCTTTTCTTTTTAATAGTTGTATATGTATCAGCTGTTCCGGAGTTTAGCTTACATCCATTCCTTTGGAATTTGCCATCGGGATATCAAACCACAGAATCTGCTGCTTGATCCTGAAACAGCTGTCCTAAAACTCTGTGACTTTGGAAGGTGAGTTTCTTTCAGTTCATTGGATATGAAAGTTGCTAGCAAGACCAGCATCTATTGTCCATCCTTAATTGCCCCTGAGAAGGAAGTGGTGAGACACTGCTGCAGTTCATGAGGTGTAGATGCACCCACAGTGTTGTTAGGGAATTCCATGACTTGAACCAAGCAATACTATTCCAGATTAGGATGGTGTGCGTCTTGGAAGGGAACTTGGAGGTCGTGGTACTCTCCTGTCTTTGTCCTTGTAGATGTTAGAGCTTGTGGGTTTGAAGGGTGCTGTCAAAGGAAGCTTCATGAGTTGCTGCATTGTATCTTGAAAATGGAATACATGCTGCCATCGTGCATTGGTGGTGGAAGGAGTGAATGTTTAAGGTGGCAATCAAATGGGCTGCTTTGTCCTGGATAGTGTTGAGTTTCTTGCATTGTTGAAGCTGTAATCTTCTAGGCAAGTGAGGAGTATCCCATCACATTCCTGACTTGTACCTTGTAGGTGGTAGCACCTTTGGGGAGTCAGTTGAGTTACATACTACATAATTCCCAGCTTCTGACCTGCCCTTGTAGCCAAAATGGTCCAGTTCAGTTTCTCGTCAATGGTGACCCTTCCCAAGATGTTGATGGGAATTCAGTAATGGGTAGTGCTGTTGAGTTTCAAGTGGAGATGGTTGGATTATCTCTCGCTGGAGATGGTCATTGCCTTGAACTTATATGGCAGGAATGTCACTTGCTAGTTATAAACCCAAGCCTGATTGCTGTCTTGCTGCATGCTGGCACAGCCTGCTTAAGAATGGTGCTGAACACTGCAATTATTAATGCGTATCCCTACTTCAGACCTGATGGCAAGAAGGACCAAGTATGACTCCAATCAGTGGAGAGTTCCCCAGATTCACATTGATTTCAGTTTTGCTTGGTAATCCTTGATGTCACGCTGTTGAACACTGCCTTGATGTCAAGGGCAGTCAATTTTCACCTGACCCTTGGAATTCAGCTCCTGTACTTGTAATAAGGTCCAGAGTGATGGAAAATACTCTTTTTGTTGTACTCCATTACTTGTATTAAAAAATAGGAGTGGTATTTAGCACTGGATTTTATTTAGCTTTACCGAGGCATGCTGGATGCCATATACGTTCACACACAGGGTCCTGTCCTTTGCAGGCAGAAGGAACATGCCCATGCTTTGCATGTTTTTTAGCTGGACAGAAACCTGGGGGTTAGCCATTCCCTGTTTCATTCCCAATAGCAAATCAGAGCCAACTTACCTGCTTTAAATTTGATCAACAGCTTCGCAGTTGACTCTCTCCAGTGCATTCTCCATGGTAATGCCTCTATCAATCAGAGTCCACTTACCAATTCAGCATGAATTGTTGTTTCCTTTGCGAAGTTTCCTGATGAGTGCAAGATTAAAAGCTTTGCATGTCTTTGTTTTTTTTTTCAACGGTACTACCAAATGATTATCCTCTTCCTTTCTCTCCCATATATTTGCTATGCTTTCTTTAAATTTATCTATGGTATTCACCTCAACCACTCCATGTGGTTGCAGGTTCCATGTTCAAATTCCTTCTTTCGAATTCCTTATCAGATCAGTGACTGTTATTTCTCACTCCTAGTTTACGGCTCCCAACAAATGGAAATGTTTCTGCCTTTATCGCCTCCAGCTCCTCATAACTTTAAAGACTTCTTGGGTCACCCTGCAACTTTCCCTTTTTCTCACGAAAGGAGCCCTAGCCTGTTCAATATTTCTGGTATCGTCCTTGTCAATCTTTTTTCCACCATCCAATGCTGTTGTATCGTTTTTGTAGTATGGAGACCAGAACTGTCCACAATATTCTAAATATGGTCTAACCTAGGTTCTGCACAAGTTAAATGCAACCTTTCTGCTTTTATTTGATTTTATTCCTCTTGAAATTAATATCAATGCTTTGAGTTTTTATGGTCTTGTTAATTTGTGTTGCTACTTTTACTGATTTGTGAATCTGTACCCCTTTGACCCTCCCTCAACTCCATTTGGACTTCTATCATATATTCGCTGGAAAGTATGTGGCCTCCTTATTCATATTCACCAAGAATAGCTCTGAAATATATTTTATAACTGAAGCATAAATTGAGGGTGGCACAGTGATTAGCACGGCTGCCTCACAGCGCCAGGGACCCGGGTTCGATTCCCGGCTTGGGTCACTGTCTGTGCAGTTTGCACGTTCTCCCCGAGTCTGCGTGGACTTCCTCCAGGTGCTCCGGTTTCCTCCCACAGTCCAAAGATGTGCGGGTTAGCTGGATTGACCGTGCTAAATTGCTCCTTAGTGTCAGGGGGATTAGCTAGGGTAAATGCATGGCGTTAAGGCTAAGATCAAGTGTAGTATCGACATTTGTACTTGGTTGAAGTCATTAGGTTGCATTTTAGCTTCGGGAATGTCTCACTTGTTGAGACTCTGAATTGGACTTGATTTGATTGGATTGGATTTTTTTTTAAAAAGGGGATTGTGGCCTGGGTGGGATTGTGGTTGGTGCAGACTCAACGGGCCAAATGGCTGCCTCCTGCAGTATAGGATTCTATGATTGAAACTGTACAAGCATTTGATTATTTTTGAAAATTCTCTGCTAATTAAGTTGAACAATGTCAAGTGGAATGTTTTTGACTTTTTATTCAAAGATAACAGCTTAGCTAAAGCTTTGAATAGGTACATAGTAAATCCCTTTCTCCAGTGCTTCAAAAGCATTTTACGCCATGCCTCAAAAATTCCCTCCCCTTTCCAGGTAGTAAAATATCTGACAGTCTAGATAGTGATCAAAAGCTAGAATGGGTCTACTGCATACATTTTTCTTGAGCTATTGCACTTAATTTTAGTGGACAATTACCAAATTTAAATAATTAATTACTTTAATAAGAAGATGGCACAATGTCTGACATTGCAACACAAAGTATTTGGACCCAAATGTCAAAGTTGCTTGGTGGAGTTATATTTTCTGCACCATTTCGTTGTAAATTACATTGCTGTAGGTTTGCAAGCAGTACCATTTTATTTCTTCCTTGACACTCCTCTCTCCTCTCCCAGACCATGACATAGCCTGTTGGCCATTGAGATTGATCTGCAGAATGGTTATTGTCTTCACTGTGTGGTCCTGATTTATTTGTGTCTAATAAGGCCCTTTGTGTAGAGAGTTGCATCATTATTTACAAGTTAATTATAGAACCACTTAAAAGCATGTTAGCAATTTTCCTTCTCCACATTGTGGTTCATTATTGGTTATCCTTCCTACATGTGAACCACATTACTTTCCTCACTAAAAGATGTCCCTCATTAAAGGCAGAGTTGCAACTTCCATCTTTCACATTTGTTGTACCTCAAGTTGTATTGGAGGGTCATCCAGTGATTCCGCTCTGTATTTCAAAAGTTTCATTAGTCAAAATATCAACTAACACTGGGTTTAAATTTAGGATTAAGATTTTTAACTTGGTTGGTGCTTGCTTTGTGTGCTTCAATATGAGCAAATCTAGACATAATCATTTTTAATTGATACCTCTGGCTTTGTGTATCTGAGCTTCCAGTGTTTATGTTGCATCTATGAATGCGCTCGTAACTGTTTGCATTATTTTGCTATACTATAAAACTCTCAGGTTACTAGCTCAACAAGTGTGTTTTATTTTCTGACCGGTATGTACAAATGCAGTTCTGCCAAATTTTTAGATGTCAGCCATATAGTTCATCCAAGAAATATACGCTGAAGCTTGGTGTCAGCCTTGGTTCAGTGGTAGCACACGTTTCTGAATCGGAATGTTGAGAGTTCTTTTGCAAGGCCATGCACCTGAGCCCTGAACTCACCAGGTCAGGCAACGTGTAGAGAGAGAAAAACTGAGTGTTAACAGTATTTTCCCCATTGTCCAGATCGCCAGTATTTGCTGCACTTGTGGGCACTGGAAGCTACACACATTGATGTACAGGCCTGGTCCTTTGCAGACAGAAAGATGTGCACATATTGCACTTTATCTCAGCTAAACAAATTGAGTGACAGCAATATGCTGGTTCATTCCTCAGGAAGGTGCTTTGACCAATCTGAGTCGAAGGGCTTGGTTTAAGTTTCAAATGTTTGGCAGTTCACCGTCAAGTCACCATCAACTGCTGTATTCTCCATGGCAGCACCTCTACCAATCAGAGTCCACTGCCAGCCAATCTTCTCATACAATATAAATGTATTGTATTAAAAATGTCCCAATGAGTGCGAGATGAAAGGCTTCGACACAGTCTCTTTTCAGCAATGCTAAAAATCTGTGTTAGCAAATGACTAGTATAGATAGTCTTATCACAGAATTATTTGGATCTGTTCAGTGGTAAATGTAAAGTACCATCATTGTGACTTTGGCTACAGCTGCTACCTTCTGAATTAGTATTAATAACTAATATTTTATGGATAAAGAGGAAACCAGGTAGGTGGTGACAGTCTTGTTCTGACAGTTTCTATAACTCATGTTGCATAAACTGTTCTGAATTAAGTCAGGTTTGCCTAGGCCCTAAATATTTCATTGATAGAGCGAACAACTATGTTTTTAAAAATTTGTTTCTAGGATGTGGGCATCTCTGGTAAGACCAGCTTTTATTGCTCTTTAGAAGATGGTAGTGAGAGGCCTGCTTGAACTGTTGGCTAGCTACACCTCCGATGTTGTTAAGGAGGGAGCTGCAGGATTTTGATTACGTTAGAATGAAGGAATGGCAATATATTTTCAAATCCGGATGATGTGTGACTTGAAAGGCAACATGGGGAGTGGTTGTGTTTCCATTAACTAGTTGTCCTTGTCCCTGTGGGTGGTAGAGGGTGAGAGTTTGGAAAGTGCTTGGTGAGTTGCTGTACTGAATCCTGTTAGTGGAGGAAGTGGATATTTTTAAATTAGTGGATAACATTTATTAAATGGGCTGCACTGTCCTGGAGGGTATCGAGATTCTTGAGTATTATTAGAGCTGTACTCCTCCAGATAAATAGAGTATTTCTTCAAACTCTTGACTTCGTTTTGGGTCAGGTAGGCAAGTTATTTGCTGCAAATTGCATAGTTCTTGTGCCAAAGTATGTATACCATATGATCATAAGAAATTGGAGCAGAATTAGGCCACTCGAGTCTGCTCCACCATTCAATCATGGCTGATATTTTTTTCATCCCCATTCTCCTGCCTTTTCTCCATAATCCCTGATCCCTTATTAATCAAGAACCGATCTATCTCTGTCTGAAAGACACTCAATGACCTGGCCTCCATAGCCTTCTGTGGCAAAGAGTTCCACAGATTCACCACTCTCTGGCTGATGAAATTCCTCCTCATCTCTGTTGTCCCTTTAGCCTGAGGTTGTGCCCTCTGGTTCTAGTTTTTCCTACTAGTGGAAACATCCTCTCTATGTCCACTCTATCCAGGCCTCGCAGTATCCTGTAAGTTTCAATAAGATCCCCCCTCATCCTTCTAAACTCCAACAAATACAGACCCAGAGTCCTCATGACAAACTTTTCATTCCAGGGATCATTTTTGTGAACCTCCTCTGGACCCTTTCCAAGGCCAGCACATCCTTCCTTAGATATGGGGCCCAAAACTGCTCACAATACTCCAAATGGGGTCTGACCAGAGCCTTATACAGCCTCAGAAGTACATCCCTGCTCTTGTATGCTAACCCTCTTGACATGAATGCTAACATTGCATTTGCTTTCCTAACTGCCGACTGAACCTGCACGTTAACCTTAAGAGAATCTTAAACACTGACTCCCAAGTCCCCCTGTGTTTCTGATTTCCTAAGTATTTCCCCATTTAGAAAATAGTCTATGCCTCCATTCCTCCTTCCAAAGTGGGTAACCTCACACTTTTCCACATTGTATTCCATCTGCCATTTCTTTGCCCACTTTCCTAACCTGTCCAAGTCCTTCTGCAGCCCCCTGCTTCCTCAATACTACCTGTCCCTCTACATATCTTTGTATCATCTGCCAACGTAGCAACAGTGCCTCCAGTTCCTTTCTCCAAATCGTTAACGTATATCGTGAAAAGTTGTGGTCCCAGCACTGACCCCTGAGGCACACCACTAGTTACTGGCTGCCATCCTGAGAAAGACCCCTTTATCCCCCCACTCTACCTTCTGCCAGTCAACCAATCCTCTATCCATGCCAGGATCTTGCCCTTAACACCATGTGCACTTAACTTATTTAATAGTCTCCTTTGCGGCACTTTATTAAAGGCCTTTTGGTAATCTAAATAAATCACGTCCACTGATTCTCCTTTAACTTCCTTGTTACCTCCTCAAAGAACTCTAACAGATTTGTCAGACATTACTTCCCCTTGACGAAGCCGTGCTGACTCAGTCCTATTTTATTGTGCACTTCCAAGTACTCTGCGATCTCATCTTTAATAATGGACTCTAAAATCTTGCCAGTGACCGAAGTCAGGCTAACCAGCCTATAATTTCCTGTCTGCTGCCTCCCTCCCTTCTTAAACAGCGGTGTTACATTAGCTACTTTCCAGTCCTCTGGTACCTTCCCTGCCTCCAGTGATTCCTGAAAGATCACCACCAATGCCTCCACGATTTCCTCGGCTATCTCTTTTAGAACCCTGGGGTGTAGTCCACCCGGTCCAGGTGATTTATCCACCTTCAGACCTTTCGGTTTCCCCAGAACCTTCTCCTTAGTGATGGCCACTACACTCACCTGTGCTCCTTGACTCTCCTGGAGCTCTGGCATCCCACTGGTGTCTTCCACCGTGAAGACTGATGTAAAGTAACTATTCAGTTCCTCTGCCATTTCTTTGTTTCCTATTATTACTTCTCCAGCCTAATTTTCCAGGATCCAATATCTATTTTTGCCTCTCTCTCACCTTTGATATATTGAAAATATCTCCTCCTATTTTCTTTTATATTACTCGCTAGCTTACACACATATTTCATTTCCCACTCCCCCATTGCTTTTTTTAGTTGTCCTCTGCTCGATTTTAAAGACTTCCCACTAATCCTTGCCACTTTGTCGGCTTTTTCTTTTGCTTTTATGCTGTCATTGATTTCCCTCATCAGCCACGGATGCCTCCCCCTCCCCCTAACATGTTTCCTCCTCCTTGAGATGAATTTCTGTTGTGCCTCCCGAATAACCCCCAAAAACTCCTACCATTGCTGTTCCACTGTCTTCCCTGCGAGGCTCCCTTTCCAGTCAACTCTGGACAGCTCCTCCCTCATGTCTTTGTAATTACCTTTATTTAATTGTAAAACCGTTACATCTGATTCCAGCTTCTCCCTCGCAAACTGCAGGGTAAATTCTATCGTATTGTGGTCACTGCTCCCGAAGGGTTCCTTCACCTTAAGTTCCCTAATCAAGTCCGTCTCATTACACATCACCAAATCCAGAATTGCCTGTTCCCTAGTAGACTCGGTCACAAGCTGCTCCAAAACACCATCTCTTGGATATTCCACAAATTCCTTTTCTTGGGATCCACTACCTACTTAATTTTTCCCGTCCACCTGCATATTGAAGTCCCCCATGATTATTGTAATATTGCCTTTTTATATGCCTTTTCTATCTCCTGATTTATTTTCTTCCCCACATCCTGACGACAGCTAGGGGGCCTGTACATAATTCCCATCAGGGTCTTTTTACCTTTGCAATTCCTCAACTCTACCCACAGAGATTCTACGCCTTCTGATCCTATATCGCTTCTTGCTATCGATTTAACTTCATTCCTTACTAACAATGCAACCCCACCCTCGTTGCCCATCTGCCTGTCCTTTCGATAGGAAGAAGTTTAATAACACCAGGTTAAAGTCCAACAGGTTTATTTGGTAGCAAAAGCCACACCGGCAAAACGCCGGCATCTCCACATCATGACTACTTTCGATAGGACACATATCCTTCGATATTTAGATCCCAGCCCTGATCCCCTTGTAGCCATGTCTCTGTAATGTCCACAATATTGTTCTGGTCCCAGCACGATTCAGATGAAGACCGTCCCATCGGAACAGGTCCCATCAGAACAGGTCCCCTCTTCCCCAATACTGGTGCCAATGTCCCATGAATTCATCCTCCCATGAATTCCATTCCTCCCACACCAATCTTTGAGCCATGCATATACCTCCTTAATCGTATTGACCCTGTGCCAATTAGCTCGTGGCTCAGGTAGTAATCCAGAGATTATTACCTTTTGTAGTTCTGCTTTTTAATTTAGCTCCTAGCTGTTCATACTCCCTGAGCAGAACCTTTGTTCCTGTTCTATCCATGTCATTGGTACCTATGTGGACCACAACAACTGGATCTTTACCCTCCCACTCCCAAGTTCCTCTGCAGCCCAGGTGAAATATCCCGAACCCGAGCACCAGGCAGGCAACACAACCATCAGGATTCTCGATCCTGGTCACAGAGAACAGTGTCAATGCCCCTAATTATACTATCCCCAATTACGACTACATTTCTTTTCTTTTTTTGCACTTTAGCCAGTTTGCTCATCCTCCCCGCAGTACCCATTCCTGTCCACACAGGGAGCAAGAATCTCGAAACTGTTGGACGGGTTCAGGGACTGAGGCTCCTGCAATCCTACCTCCTGGATCCATCTACCAACCTCACTCTCAGCCACACCCTCGTGTCCCTGGCCAAATTCAAGGTATTTAATCTAAGGGGTGTGACTGCTCCTGGAACACAGTGTTCAGGTATCTCTCCCCCTCCCTGATGTGCCACAGCGTCCGAAGCTCAGAATCCAGCTCATCAACCCAGAGTTCCTCGAGCAACCAACACTTGCTACAGATGTGCTCACTGAGGACCACAATGGGGCCCACCAGCTCCCACATCATGCATCACCTGACCCTCCGTCTCTAATTTAGTTTTTAATTTGGGTTTTAAATTTTATTTAAACTTTTGTTTATTATGTATCTCCTTATTGCCTCAGTCTCAACGCAATTTCTAACCAGTAATTTAAATGAATTTTCAAATTTAGCACAGCTCCCTGTTAGCCAATCAAATCACAGCCCTCCTGTGATGTCACTTTAAAGTTAGTCCAAACTCTCTCAGTTTGAGAGAATCAAGGGTAGCCCTTACTTAAAAATCAGCACTGTCCCTTGTGGCCTCTGCCTATTTCCACCCAACTCCCTGTTTCCACTCAACTCCAAAAGCACTCCTCACGTATCCAGGCAGCACTCGCCGTGCAGACAGAGCAGCACTTACAGTTGGTTCAGTCAAATTTCTGGTCAGTGGTGACCCCTGCAATCCCACAATCATGTTGTTGATGATGAAGAAATATAGCAATGGAGTTAAATGTCAAGGGGAGGTGGTTAGATTCTCTCTTGTTCAAAATAGTTCTTGCCTGATGCTGGTGTCAGCTCATGCTGAACATTGTCCTGAACCTGTTGCATGCAGGTGTGTGCTGCTTCATTATTTGACGAGTAGGGTATGAAACTGAACACTGCTATCATCAGCTAACATCTGACCTTGCCATAAGACATGGGAGCAGAATTAGGCCACTCGGCCCATCGAGTCTGCTCCACCATTCAATCATGGCTGATTTTTTTTCTCATCCCCATTCTCCTGCCCTTTCCTCATAACCCCTGATCCCGTTATTAATCAAGAACCGATCTATCTCTGTCTTAAAGACACTCAATGACCTGGCCTCCATAGCCTTCTGTGGCAAAGAGTGCCACAGATTCACCACACTCTGGCTGAAGAAATTCCTCCTCATATCTCTTTTAAAGGATCGTCCCTTTAGCCTGAGGTTGTGCCCTCTGGTTCTAGTTTTTCCTACTAGTGGAAACATCCTCTCCATGTCCACTCTATCCAGGCCTTGCAGTATCCTGTAAGTTTCAATAAGATCCCCCCTCATCCTTCTAAACTCCAACGAGTACAGACCCAGAGTCCTCAACTTTTCCTCATACGACAAGCTCTTCATTCCAGGGATCATTCGTGTGAACCTCCTCTGGACCCTTTCCAAGGCCAGCACATCCTTCCTTAGATATGGGGCCCAAAACTGCTCATAATACTCCAAATGGAGTCTGACCAGAGCCTTATACAGCCTCAGAAGTACATCCCTGCTCTTGTATTCTAGCCCTCTTGACATGAATACTAACATTGCATTTGCCTTCCTAATTGCCGACTGAACCTGCACGTTAACCTTAAGAGAATCTTAAACAATGACTCCCAAGTCTCTTTGTGCTTCTGATTTCCTAAGCATTTTCCGATTTAGAAAATAGTCTATGCCTCCATTCCTCCTTCCAAAGTGCATAACCTCACACTTTTCCACATTGTATTCCATCTGCCATTTCTTTGCCCACTCTCCTAACCTGTCCAAGTCCTTCTGCAGCCCCCTGCTTCCTCAATACTACCTGTCCCTCTACATATCTTTGTATCATCTGCCAACGTAGCAACAGTGCCTTCAGTTCCTTTCTCCAAATCGTTAACGTATATCGTGAAAAGTTGTGGTCCCAGCACTGACCCCTGAGGCACACCACTAGTTACTGGCTGCCATCCTGAGAAAGACCCCTTTATCCCCCTCTCTGCCTTCTGCCAGTCAACCAATCCTCTGTCCATGCTAGGATCTTACCCTTACGATGTGGGGAAAGTCACTAAAGCAACTGAAGGTGGTTGGACCTTGGACATTGCAATGTTTTAAGGCCCAGATGATTGACCTCTAAAAGCCACAAGTCTTCCTCTGTGCTAAGTATGACTCCAGCTACTGGAGAGCATTACCCTAGCTCCCATTGACAATTTTACTCATGCTCTTTAATGTTTCAAGTTTACTTTTTAGTTGAGTGTCGCAAAATCAGATTTGTCCCACCTTTTGTGGAAAGGGCATAGCTGGGAAATGTTCCACAATGCCAGTTTCATAGTTGCACTGGAACAGCTTGACTAAGGATGCTGCTAATTCTGGTGCACAAGTCTTCAGTACTACAGCTGGGATGTTGTCAAAGCCCATCATCTTGGTTGTATCCAGTATGCTTAGCCATTGTTTGATATGGAGTGAGTGGTAATGGCTGGAGTGTGTCCATTGTGATGCTACAGAACTGTCATGAAGGCTGAGATGGGTCATCGACTCGACACATTTGGCTAAAGGTGGTTAAAGCACTGCAGCCTTGTCTTGCACTGATGTGCTGGGCTTCATTAAGGATTGGGAAGTTTGTGGATCCTATTCCTTTTGTTTAATTGTCCACCATTCGGAACTGGATGTGGCAGGTCTGGATATGGGATCAAATGAGTCATGAATGAATGTAGGTGGCACTCAATTCAATGCAATATACTGTAAAGGACCAAAAACTCCAAGGTATATTATGAAGTTGACCTGGACCCTAACTTTTACATTTCATCTTGGTATTAGGGTGAGCATAAGGTGTTTCACCCCAGGTATGATTCCAGTGGCCCACTAGGAGCTTTTATTAAAACAAACTTTATTCAAGCACACAGTTAGAATTTAACAGAATTAGCATAACTTTTACCAATTAAAATTCTTAACCATGTCAAAATTTAATTCTTACCAGCTAGCTATCTCTACTGTTTTAATTTAGCAGTGTCTCCACATAAGCATAAATCCCTTCTTCAGAACCAGTTAGCACAGAAAACCAAATATGCTTGCGTGGCAATGAGATTTCTGGCCTTTTAACACCTTTGAAGAGTGAGACAGACAGACACTTGTCCTCTAATTTTCATGCAGCAACTTCAACTTCCAGAGAAAGCCCCCCCCCCAACCTGCAAAGCCCTCCTTTCTTACATCTCGGGGCTAGTGCCAAAATTGGGAGAACTGTCTCAGACTTGTCAAGCAACAGCCTGACGTCGTAATACTCATGGAATCATATCTTACAGATAACACCCCAGACACCCCCATTGCTATCCCTGGATATGTCCTGTCTCACCAGCAGGACAGACCCAGCAGAGATGGCGGCACAGTGGTATACAGTCGGGAGGGAATTGCCCTGGGAGTCCTTAACATTGACTCTGGACCCCATGAAGTCTCATGGATTCAGGTTAAACATGGACAAGGAAACCTCTTGTTACCACGTACCGTCCTCCTCCGGCTGATGAATCAGTATTCCTCCATGTTGAGCAACACTTGGAGGAAGCACAGAGGGTGGCAAGGGCGCAAAATGTATTCTGGGTGGGGGATTTCAATGTCCATCACCAAGAGTGGCTCGGCAGCAGCACTACTGATCAAGCTGGTCAGGTCCTAAAGGATATAACTGCTAGACTGGGTCTGCAACAAGTGGTGAAGGAACCAACGAGAGGAAATAACACACTTGATCTCATCCTCGCCAATCTGCCGGCTGCAGATGCATCTGTCCATGACAGTGCCGATAAGAGTGACCACCGCACAGTCCTTGTGGAGATGAAGTCCCGCCTTCACATTGAGAATAACCTCCATCGTGTTGTGTGGCACTATCACCGTGCTAAATGGGACAGACTTTGAACCGATCTAGCAACTCAAGACTGGGCATACATGAGGCGCTGTGGGTCATCAACAACAGTGGAATTGTACTCTAGCATAATCTGCAACCTCGTGGCCCAGCATATTCCCCACCCAACCATTGCCATCAAGCCCGGGGATCAACTCTGGTTCAATGGAAAGTGCAGGAGAACATGTCAGGAGGATCTCCAGGTATATCTAAAAAATGAGGTGTCAACCTGGTGCAGCTACCAAACAGGACTACTTGCATGCCAAACAGCAAGTGATAGACAGAGCTAAGCGATCCCACAACCAACGGATCAGATCTAAATTCTGCAGTCCTTCCACATCCAGTCGTGAATGGTGGTAGACAGTTAAAAAACTCACTGGAGGAGGAGGCTCCACAAATATCCCCATCCTCTGATGGAAGAGCCCAGCACATCAGTGCAAAAGATAAGGCTGAAGTATTTGCAGCAATCTTCAGCCAGAAGTGCCGAGTGGATGATCCATCTCGGCCTCCGCCAGTGGTCCCCAGCATCTCAGATGCCAGTCTCCAGCCAATTCGATTTGCTCCATGTAATATCAAGAAACGGTTGGAGGCACTGAATGCTGCAAAGACAATTGGCTCTGATAACATTCCAGAAATAGTGTCGAAGTCTTGTGCAGCAGAACTTGCCGTTCCCCTAGCCAAGCTCTTCCAGTACAGTTACAACACTGGCATCTACCCACCAATGTGGAAAATTGCCCAGGTATGTCAAGTACACAAAAAGTAGGACAAATCCAACCCAGCCAATTATCGCCCAATCAGTCTACTGTCGATCATCAGTAAAGTGATGGAAGGGATCATCAACAGTGTTATCAAGCAGCACCTGCTCAGCAATAACCTGCTCAGTGATGCCCAATTTGGGTTTTGCCAGGGTCACTCAGCTCCTGATCTCATTACAGCCTTGGTTCAAACATGGACGAAAGAGCTGAATTCCAGAGGTGAGGTGAGAATGACAGCCCTTGACTTCAAGGCACCATAGTGAAACTGGAATCAATGAGTATTTGGCGTGAGCTCTCTGGTTGGAGTCATGTCTGGTACATAGGAAGATGGTTGTGGTTGTGAAGGGTCAGTCATCTCAGCTCCATGATATCTCGGCAGGAGTCCCTCAGGGTAGTGTCCTAGGCCTAACAATCTTCAGCTGCTTCATCAATGACCTTCCCTCCGTCATAAGCTCAGAAGTGGGGATGTTCGCCAACGATTGCACTATGTTCAGCACCATTCATGACGACTCAGTTACTGAAGCAATACATGTTCAAATGCAACAAAATCTGGCCAAATCCAGACTTGGGCTGACAAGTGGCAAGTAATGTTCACACCACACACATGCCAGGCAATGACCATCACCAGTAAGAGACATTCTAACCACTGCCCCTTGACATTCAATGGTGTAACCATCACTGAATCCCCCACTGTCAACATCCTTGGGGTTACCATTGACTAGAAACTCAACTGGACTCGCCACATAAACACAGTGGCTACAAGAGCAGGTCAGAGGCTAGGAATACTGCGGTGAGTAACTCACCTCCTGACTCCCCAAAGCCTATCCACCATCTATATGGCACAAGTCAGGAGTGTGATGGAATACCCCCCACTTGCCTGGATGGGTGCAGCTCCAACAACACTCAAGAAGCTTGACACCATCCAGGACAAAGCAGCCTGCTTGATTGGCACCACATCTACAAACATTCAATCCCTCCACCACTGATGCTCAGTAGCAGCAGTGTGTACTATCTACAAGATGCACTGCAGCAATTCACCAAAGATCCTTAAACAGCACCTTCCAAACCCATGACCAGTTCCATCTAGAAGGACAAGAGCAGCAGATAAATGGGAACACCACCACCTGCAAGCCTCTCATCATCCTGATTTGGAAATATATCACTGTTCCTTCGCAGTCGCTGGTCAAAATCCTGGAATTCCCTCCCTAATGGCATTGTGGGTCAACCCACATGGACTGCAGCGATTCAAGAAGGCGGCTCACCACCACCACCACCACCACCACCTCAAGGGCAAGTAGGGATGGGCAATAAATGCTGGCGATGCCCATGTTCCACAAATGATTTTTTTTTAAAATGCTGCAGCAGTAACAAAACCGTGCTGCTGTATATAGGCAGGACGACTCTGATAAGACAAACTGCTACAACATCCTGCACAAAAAAAAAATGACCTTTGACCGAAGTTGTTACCTAGTTTTAGATTCCACTGTGGCGCCCTCTCTTCTACCGAGTAATCTCAAGATGAGATTTCTATATATATATATACACACAATATATATATCTAGGTTCCTTTGAGTTTCGGATGACCAGATTTTATTGAGACTTTGGAAAACACCATTTACGTATTGCTTCTGCCTGTGAAATGCATTCCCCTCTGCAAAATTCAGGAGGTAATAACCATAATTTGCTGTAATCAGTGTTGGAGCATGTTGCAATGAGAGCGTTTCTGATATGACCACATGGCAATCCTTTCCTGCCCTGCTATAAAGGTAGCTGCAACTTAGTATGCCACCTGGTGTAAAAAATATCCACATTACAACCTCTGATATTAAAAGAATGAGTTTAAAAGCTGCATATTTGAAACAAAGTTCCCACACCTCATTCATAGCAGTAATATTGCATGTTGTTTTCATCATGTAGATTGTAGAAATATATGCTGAGGATAGATATACATTGATTTACAGCTACTTTAAAATTTGATTTTCATGTCTTAAGGTCAGGCTTTTAACTTATTTTTAGATTTTTGAAAGATATTTTATTAATTCCTTTTACAGAGTTTTTACTTTCTAATAACTTTTATTTCAGTGCAAAACAATTGGTGCGTGGTGAACCAAATGTTTCTTATATCTGCTCACGGTACTACAGGGCGCCGGAGTTGATCTTTGGTGCCACGGATTATACCTCCAGTATAGGTGAGTTTTTTGTTATTTTTGTTTTAAGGTATTTGGGTGTTGGTTGACTTTACATGTGTCATCAAACCTTTTCAACAAGTAGCCTTCAAGCTTCCTGCACCATGACTGTTGTGTATTTCCTGTTGCTCACACCTCGTGCTGCAACCCTTTGAATCTGATTCATTCTTGGGAGTGTCAGCTCAAAGAACCAGTGGAATGAGGCAGCATTAGTAACTCGCTTGCCAGTAACTGGATGAATGGCTCATAGCATGGGTGGAGTTAAATGGCTAAGCATGTCGATGAACCTTGAACAAGACACTATGGAAGATTTCCATCAGGGCACTTAATATTTTAATCTGGGAATGTGATGGGCATTATGTATCTAGTTTAGTTGCACAAGAACCCTGCTCACTATAAGGCAGTTGTAAATTTGTTTCTCAAGGAAGCAAAAGGTCATTATAAGGGGCATGTTGATGCAGTTTTCTTAAAAAAAATGTTTCTGTTCATGTTCTCGAGTAACTTTCTTTTAGTGATGGACAGTAGAATCCAAGGCCTTGCTGTGGAATTCATGGTACTAATTTCCATTTAGGTTTCTGACCCAATTTTCTGCTCTTTTGGGGTTTTGCCACTGGCATGGATTTGTATTTGTTCAGGTCTAATTTAGGGAATAAATGTAGGGTAATAAGTTGCTGAATAATTTGTGATGTTATAGCCACTTGTCAAAGAATATTCATCATATGCAGCATTTTGAAACCTAAAACCTGCAGAACAAGCTGTATGTGAAAGTACTATAGTCTGACATGCCAAGAACAGTTGGACCTAGAGCTGTCTCTTTGGATACAAGCTGAAAGTTAGATCTGAAAATGTGCCTGTGCATTGCCCTTTCTTCCAGTGTCATGTTATGTCCAAGAAACCTCCAATTCCTTTTGAGAAATGCCCAAAGTTAACATGGGTGGAAATCAATATAAATAATCTGAACTTTTAGACGATACATTGCGTACTGAAGGAGAGACATTTTAATTTTGAACTCGCCTAATTGGACACTGCATGTTTATAAACCTGCAGTTGGATGTGTTTTCAATTTTGGTTGCGACTTACTATGCAATAAAAATCCATTTAAAGAATCAAGATATAGAACATGTCTCAGTGAAGCTAAACTGAAAAATTGCAATTAAGCACCATAAAACCCTTTCCATTTGTGCCTGGTAATCTGGTCACGTTGTTGGAATTCAATCTGATGAAGGGTTTGTTGGATGGATGTTAAAAATCCAAGAGACTTGACTCAATTATGGCCAAATTTCTGCCATCTCTCAAGCAGTTTTTCACCAGGTTACCCTTTTGGGTACAAATCTGGAGCAAACTTAGCTGTTTAGCTCAAGAGATCACCTCTGAGGATTGGATGTATTTCTTCCCATATATGTTTGAGCGTTTTTGAAAATTAAAATTCGGCAATTTCCTTAATCTCCAAAAGACTGGAAGACCTAATTTCAAGTGTTTGATGTTATTTAGCAATGTTAGTTGCAAGCTACAGACAGGAGCCGGCTGTGACCCCTGACTGGCTCATTCACTTCAATGGGAGGAGCACTTCAGATGGGCCTGGGTATCAATCTAGTGCTGCTGATCAATTTTAAAAAAAACGTTATCGCAGGTACTGCCGCAAACTCAACCGCTATAGTATTTACCAGTCTGGCAGCGCAGGATAGATGTCAAACTGATCAGAAATGTTGCTTCTTGTACAATGGCTGAGGCGGGAAAGAGATCTGAAATTTGTGCCAGAAAATGGTCTAGTTTTCGGATGGAGATTTGAGATTGTGGATCTCTATTGTAGCTGCTTTGGATGTTAGTTAAACAGCATTACTTTTTTTTTCACCTAGACCTTAAAGTTTGTTGTACTAAAGTCAGGCCACAGGATAGCTTCGCTCATAATTCTTCAACTTTTTTCTACTGATTTTTTTTTCTCTACTACTTTTTTCTCCCTGGAAAAACGGAGGATGAGGGGCAACCTAATAGAGGTGTATAAAATTTTGAAGGGCAAAGATAGGGTGAACAGTGGGAAGTTTTTTCCCAGGTCGGAGGTGACGAACACAAGGGGTCACGGATTCAAGGTGAGGGGGGGGCAAGGTTCAACACAGATGTCAGGGGGATGTATTTTACACAGAGGGTGGTGGGGGCCTGGAATGCACTGCCAAGCAAGGTGATTGAGGCGGACACGCTGGGATCGTTTAAGACTTATCTAGATAGCCACATGAACAGACTGGGAATAGAGGGATACAAACGAATGGTCTAGTTGGGCACATGAGCGGCGCAGGCTTGGAGGGTCGAAGGGCCTGTTCCTGTGCTGTATTGTTCTTTGATAGTAAATTTATGAAGCAGCGTTGAGCGATATCGTTTTTTTCAGAGTAGTGTTAAGAGATATCATTTTTTCAGTGTAAGCATTGACATTGCTTCAAAGTAAATCGAATGAAGTAAAGTTTATTTATTAATCACAAGTAAGGCTTACATTAACATTGCAATGAAGTTACTGTGAAATTCCCCTGGTAAATACTGGTTAAGTTCACTTCAAAAAAGATGATGTTATTTTGGCATTGCTTTTAAAATTAACTGCTTATCTTGATTTCACCTCCATAGATGTATGGTCAGCTGGTTGCGTGTTAGCAGAGCTATTGCTAGGACAGCCCATCTTCCCTGGTGACAGTGGTGTTGATCAGCTGGTAGAAATTATTAAGGTAGGATGTCATTTTCTAAATACTTAAACCTTTTGTGTATTTAATGGTCTATTTCATGATCGTTTTACCTCTCTGTAAGCTTTCTCTCTTTCCGACAGCCTACTCAACTATGTTGCTTCAGCAAAGAAAGCATTGGCTTTAAACTTATTGCAGCACTGGTTTGCAAAAATCTGATTATTCAGCTTGACAGTGATGGTGGATAAAAATAATTCACTGCTCATCACTTTGAAAAACACATTTTCTGCCAGTTCATTCAGCTTTTCCAATCTTGACACTACTTGGAGCCTTGAGGTAGTTCTCAATTGCCTTAAAATCAGCGATTTACTTTGCATGCATGGATGTACACTTCCTGAAAATTGTTTAAGCCAAATGATTTTCTGCCCAATTATGCCATGTGGAAGCAACTCTTTCTGTTGAGAACTGAGCTCCTTGTGCATTTGAATGAGTTACTTATGATCAAAATGGAAATGTGATAATCAGTAGATGATCCCAACCTTCTGATATTGCTCTTTGTACATGGTTGAACTTGTTTCAAAGAATGGGGCCATACCTATGGTTGGTAATCTAACATCCTTATGGATAATTACTGAAAACTGCATCATTACAATGTAGTGACCAATTTTCATATACTAATTGCACAACACTTGAGAGCATGTTGAACATTAGTGTTCAACATGTTGCTAATTGTATCATCTAATGAATTGTATTCTTGTATAATAGTTCATCAGATTATACAATACATGAGATTTATTACATGTTTGCTTCCAGGTCCTGGGAACGCCAACAAGGGAGCAAATCAGAGAGATGAATCCCAACTACACTGAGTTCAAATTCCCACAGATCAAGGCACACCCTTGGACTAAGGTAAGCAAAAGAAAGTTATTTCGGCAGTAGCACCAAGCCTCATTTATTAGCAACCCCAGTCGGGGATGATGCTTAACACTAGAGCTTGGGAATCTGACACTAGACGCTGTGATGAAAAGCTTTTTTGACCCCTAATAAATAGAATTTTAAATAAAACCTCTCCGAGTAGCATAGACCTATATTTAGTTGCCAGTTCCCTTTCCTGCCTGATGCTCTATTAAGGAGATAAAATCTTCATTAAACTTAAATAATTGCTTTCAGATACTAGAAAAGAAAATTTGTGTTAGCTATTAATCCTTGTATTGTAAATTGGGAATGATCTAAGTTTGCATTCCTTAATTTTTTTTCTGTTTAGCAGATTTTATTTATCATACTTTATATTAGTATCAAACTGGTACTATGCAACATATGAAACTTTAAGAGCTTGAGCATTAAGCACATTTTAGGTCTTGTGCAATTGCAAATTATTGTACATGGAGCTTTTTGAAAACCACTTAATAAATTTATTGCTCATTAAGTTAAAGGTTTCACTGTTGGGTCTTTCCAGTCTGGCCCATTGTTTGAACTATGAGCTGCTGGGTTGAGAACCACTCACTATAGAGTAAAGCTCCTTCTATCCAGTCTCAATAATATCATGCAGATGCTTGCATAACATTTTCCTTTTCCGCTTCTGATATGACCCTCTAGCTGACTAAGTTTTGGATGCATGGCAAATACAACCTGAATTAAACTTGCCTAAGTTAATTTTACTTGGCATTCTTAACTGACAAAGGGATGAAGAGGAGAAGAAATCATTGTGCCTATTACCTAAACTAGATTCAAACTTGGATTGCTGCCATCAACTCCGCAACCACCCGGGCGGCACAGTAGTTAGCACTGCTGCCTCACAGCGCCAGGGACCTGGGTTCGATTCCCAGCTTGGGTCACTGTGTGTGCAGAGTTTGCATGTTCTCCCCGTATCTCTGTGGGTTTCCTCCGAGTGCTCTGGTTTCCTCCCACACTCCAAAGATGTGTGGGTTAGGTGGATTGGCCATGATAAATTGCCCCTCAGTGTCAGGATAAATATGTAGGTTAATAGGGCCTGAGTGAGATTGTGATCATTGCAGACTCGATGGTCTGAACTGTTTCCTTCTGGAGTGTAGGGATTCTATGATTCACTCACATTCAAAGACATCAGAATAGATTTGCAAACAATTTTTCATTGAATCCAAAAGCTTTTCTAAAGCACAGCATGCTAACAACAACTATGAAGCAGAACATTGTCATACACATTTTTAGAACATATAATAGAGTTTGCCTTTTGAGTGGGTGGGAGCAGCGTTGGGGTTGAACAGACTACAATTGCACAGTGCCACAAACCACCAAAGACCTCAAGTGAATCCACTAAAAGATCACCTATTCTTCATGTGTGTGCTTCCTTCTCCCTTGTGTAAAAGAAGATTGTGATGAGTTAATACATACGCCAGCTTGAGTGCATGTAAAAGGGATGAGGTACTAATTGAGTTAGGGTGCCTAGAAGAGTAAGTAAAGGAAAAAATTGTGAAAGTGAGACAGACAACTGTGAGATAGTGAGTGAGCACTACAGTGTGCATCTCAGAAGGTGAGCGAAGATGAATGAGTATGTCGGTGATAATAAAAGTAATGAACTGGGAGACATGCAACAACCTACAGCAGGCTACAGTCTCAGGAGTTTCCTTCTCAAATACCTCACTCGTTCTCCCACTCATGGCTGAGGTGGGAGAACGTTCAGTTCTTAGAAATTGGTAAGTACTGTCTGATGGCTTGGATAATATACAAGACTTCGCTTCAGCTAAATTACAAAAAACTAGTTTGAGTTGTTTTGTGGCTCATATAGTGAAATAGTATTGGTGTGGTTTCACAACTTTTATAATGAATTGATGTTATTTACCCTTGTGTTGTCTAGTTCTTACAATTTTGTCCACTATTTTATATTACTTACTGTAAATATTCCTTCTCCTCATTCTACATGTTCAAATTTGACACCAGATTATGTAGGTAGTATTCATTTTTTTTGTCTTAATTGGAAACTCAAATCACTGCACAGAGTCCTCCGCCACTGTGTATTGGCATGTAAAAATTGAACTTTGATTTCCAATCCAATCCAGCTGTTAATGAATTCCACTTAAAACATGGACACTTGAATTTGAGATCTTCGAATTGTCCACCGGTAATATTCTGTCACTCATCCTAAAGCATGCCAAAAATTCTCAAGTTAAGTTCAAGTATTTAATGATAGAACAGATAAGTTCTTCATCTTGTAACTATGGAAGATATTACAATCTAATCGCTAGTAATCAAATTAATACCACATACGAAGCATAAGACTTTCAAATAACACGGTTATTAATAGTGGTTTTGTGGTACAGAACTTGAGGATTGCTGAAAAATGGACGTCAAAGTTTTTCGCCATGCATAAATTAGGACATTACTCAAGTATACCAATACAAGGGGAAAGCAACAATTTATACTGTATGAGAAGAAGTGCTAATCGTTTGGCAAGTAGGCACTGGTAGAGATGTTGTCCTGGAGAATGCACCAGGTGACTGATAGTTAACTTGAAATTTAAACCAGGCATTTTGACCCTTACTGCCCAGAGCAATGACTTGGTGAAACGCTGTCCATTATTTGTTTAGCTGAAACAGGCACGATGTGTGTGCGTCTTCTTTCTGTCTGCAAAAAACAGTGCCTTGCATATTAATATGTGAGCCCAGTCTAGCTCAGACTACCCTGGAAGGGCAAGGTATCTTAAAAAAATTTGAGCAACAGGTGAAGCTATCTGTTTGACACTGCTACCATGCAGTCGCAACACGAGTGGCATTCACCACTAACAGGATGCCGCTGTCAAGCCAAAAAGACTTTCTGCCTATCACACAAATGAGTAATGTGGCATATGAATTACAGTGCCAGTGTATTGCTGGGTATGTAGGCAGTACATCCCAAAGGCTGGTGGATTGCATCAAACAGTATGTCCCTTCCGCTGTTTGCAACGGGCAAGGTGCAAGCTTTACCCAAACAGCCTGTGCTTACAAAACTCAAAAGACAGGGTCCAACATTAGATGTGATTCTGCGATTGGACAATATTTGCCAAATCTTCAATGTGCTAAGAATTACGCTGACAACCAATTTAAGATTGTCAGTCGAGCTTGCAGTGTGGCATATTTGCGTGTACTGGGGCTATGTATATTAATACATAGGACCATGTTCTTTGCAGACAAAAAGAACATGTATGAACATTGCACCTGTTTCAACTAAACAAAATAAGCGACTGCCATTCACCAGTTAATTCCTCAGGGCAATGCATTGGCTGATCGAGGTCAAGCTGCCTGTAACTTCCAAACAATGCTTGGCAGTTAATTGTCAGTCACCTGATGCATTCTCCATGCCAAAACCTCCACTGATCAGAGGCTGCCTGCATACCAATCAGCACTTTCTTCTCATACAGTATAAATTGTTGTTTTCCTCTTTAATGTTGGCATTCTTGTGTAGTGTCCTGATGGGTGCAAGACGTGTACCGAACTTTTACCAATTCTCTTAAGAACCCAAAGCACAGAATGAGGAAGGACAATGTGACCTATCAAGTCCTTTCAATTTGGGCTCATTCTGTAGTTTGCCATAATATTTATCTTTACCAAGCTGTTGAAGTTTGATACAAATCGGCAGGAACGATGGTTTTATATTCAAGTATATGAAAGAAGTCTAGAAATTCTGTATTGGATCTATTTGGACCTATTTGTTTTTTGTGACCTTCCTTTTTAAAAAAAAAATCCAAGCTCATTGTAGCCTTACTTCATCAGTGTTTAGAAACTGTATATTCCAGTAGAGCCATCTCATTTAATTAAACATGAAGATAAACCCAGTGTTCGTGCATAAATTGATAGGAGCTTTTTCAGCTTGGGAAATTTTGATGTCATGGGTATGGTTTTTCATATTCTTTGAATGTAGTTCAACCTCCACATACTGTTAGTTTTCTGTATGGCCGAGTTATATCGTTGGCCGTCTTATTTGTCTGTACAGTTAACTTCCTGTCATTGTTCAGCTGGTTTCCATGATGCCACATACTTTCAAAAGCTGAGGTAAACATCTAAATTGAGTTGCGGTCACCAAGGTAATGGAGGACTGCAGTATTGGTTCACTGGGCACATTGCAGCCAAGTTGAATCCTGTAAATATTGAATGGTCACACAGACAGTCCCACCTGAGTGCTGATTGCCCTGATGTTTCTATCCTTGTCCACTGGACATTCCCTCCTGTCTTCAAACCTACAGCTTCAACAGAGTTCAGCTAATTCAAGAATTGAAAGTAGGAACTTCCTTTAGCTCCGTACCAACAACAACAGCATAAACCATAGGAGAAGAAATTGGGGCAGGTGAGGTAGGATTTGGAGAATGCCCTAAAGGAGAATGATGAAGCAGAGAAAACAATGGCTTTGATCTTCCTAGTGTTTAATTGAAGGAAATTTCACATCAGGAACTGGGTGTCATCATTGTTTGTAACTAAATTGTTTTTGGATATTGTCACTGAGTGGCAGCATGTAAATCAACAATAGATGGGTCCAAGGCTACAAGAAGAAAAACTTTTGGAGTAGATTCACTTGCTGTGACATGGATAAACCAGACAAAGTTACATTCTGCTGGTCAGAGGAGTGACATTTCAGGTGAATGGTTTGGTCAGCTGTGTCAAAGGTTACAGATGGGTTGAAAGGTGAAGACGGAGAATGCATCAGTCATTTGAGAGGACCATTTATTTATTGTAGCAAGGGCAGAAACCTTAATCGAAGAGATTCAAACATGGAGTTGTTGAAAGCTTGTCACAGATTTTGGGACGTGACCACTCTTTGGGGGAACAAAGATATCTGGGATGATGGAGTGGTAGTTTAAAAGGTGTTTTGAGGGGACGGGGTGATACTGGAAGATTTGAAAGGAAGGGTACAAATTCTGAGGCGAGAATAGTTATCAATATGAACTAACATGGGAGTTAGGAAAGGAAGTTGAGTGGTCAGTAGTTCAGTGGAAATAAAGTTGAAGCTGTGAAAGCGAGTTTTGTGGACATGATGAGCTTAGAGAACATGAAGGGAGTTGGGGGAAAGATGCGAGTCCTTGGCAAGAGAAGGGGGCACCTTGGGAGATGTTTGGCTTAGCAGACATTTGGAGGCGAGGGATGTGACAAGGCAGCTGAACATATGGTCTTCACGTTAGTGATCAAGCAGTTTATTACCTCTCTGCACTTGTTAGTTTGAGGGTAGAAGAGGTAGGGGAGAGGAGATTGAGGAGCTGGTTATAAGTGGGGGGAAAAAGCAGCTGGGCATTATCTTTACTTTCCAGGGTGCTCCTGGAAAGCCTTGGAGTTTGGGCACACAACAGCAAGGCTTGCTATGGTCCAGCTAAATCTGGCGAAGAATGGCTCAACCATTTATGCACAATATGCGTTCAACTTTGCATTCTTAGAATATACAGGAAGTCCCAGTGGAGGCCGTATTAAGGGAGATTATCAAGTTCGGAGAGACCAAGTTTAACTGAGGACAATTGCTCCTAGTTGGTGATGAAGTGTAGTTGAGAGGTTGGTAGCTTAGAGTATTGTAGTGAATAAAATGCTACAGGTTAGACAGCGCAGTTGCAAGTGACTTGCAGGAAATATGTTTTTCAGTGGGGGACGCAGAAGGAAACTAGATTAAACATGAAGGGATCTTATTGATGCAGGATACAAAAGTGGTCAGAGATACCACAGCATGTGTAAATATGTAGATGTTAATTGTGACAGGGATATCATCCCAATGTCTTTACAGCTCACTTGAATGATTGTTCATTTGCATGTGGATGTTGACTGCAATTCAGGAATGGGAAAGCCATACCAGTGATATAATATTTCATCTCTTCTGGGATGTTTGACCTCAGTAGGTTTGCAGACTTCTATAACTGCCCTCAAGTGTATGGACATGGGACTAAAAGAAGAATTCTTGAACGACAATTTAACATAAACTTTTGAAGTTTTGATTTGATCTGGGATATGGACCTTCAGCATTTATTGCCCAACCTTAATTACCCTTGAGAAGGCGAAGATGAGCTCCCGCCTCAACGTTGTAACCTGTGGTGAAGGGACACCCATGGTGCTGTTAGGGAGGAAGTTCCAGGATTCTTACCCAGTGATGATGAACAGTAAAAAAGCTCTGAATTAAGATGGTGTATGACTTGGAGAGGTTGTGTTCTCATGTTCTCGCTGCCTTTGTCTCTCTTGAAGGTAGAGGTCATAAATTTGGAAAGTGCTGTCAAAGTAGCCTTAGCAAGTTGCTATAGTGGACCCTGTTGGCTTTCCACACTGCAGCCAAGATGTGCCAGGAGTGGAGAGAATGAATATTCAGGGTGCTTGAGGTGCCAGTCAAGCACATTGCTTTGTCCTGGATAGTGTGGAGCTTCACCTATTCTGGAGATATTCCATCATGCCCTAGTCTTTGGCATATAGTTGGTGGCTTTATTTTGGAGAGTTGAGAGGCCAGTTACTTGCTGAAGAATTCCTAGCCTCTGACCTGTTTTTGTAGCTATTCCAGTTAGGCTTCTGATCAGGAGTGACACTCCGACCCCCCCCACAACCAGGATTTGACAGAGGGGATTTGTTAATGGTAATACCTTTACATGTCAAATTGAGAGGTTAGGTTTTCTTTTGGTGGATGTGAGTGTTATCCCAGCACTTCTGTTGCACAAATGTTACTTGCCATTCATCAAACCTGAAATGTTGTCAGGTCTTTCTATGTGCAAACATGGGCTGCTTCATCATATACGGAGTTGCAAATAGAGCTGAACATCATGGAGTCTTCAGAGAAAATCTCCATTCTGATCTTCTGCAGGAAGATCAGTGAAGCAGCTGATTGTGATTGGATCTCAGACATTAACCAAGGACCTCCTCCTTACATTTCTGTCCTTGTGTTGAGACGGTTGACTGCCAACTGTGGGATCATGAAATGAAATTTTGAAAGGTGGGAGTGTGGTAGAGAGATCAGGTTTTGTGAATTTGCAGACGAGGATTGTAGAGAAAATGTGTAGTACGTATGGGATAAGCTGACGCTTGCCACCAGTAAACATGACATTAATATCCTTGAATACATTTCACACTTTTGCAGCGCTGCTTAATATAATGTGGACAGAAGACTTGATAAATTTTATGAATGTTAATTATGTTATTTGCGCTCTAGATCATACCCTGCTCATGGTCCTTAGAGCCCCAACCTAGCAATGGAAAGTTGTCAGATTTCCCACTCTTGGTTGCTATCCGTTAACTCCTGGATTGTATGTATGTAGAAGTCAGGTGAGATGCCCCAAGGCTACTTGTCACTCAACAAAATAACTGCCAGAGTGTGGCTGGTACTGGTAGAATTGTGCTCATGCACAAGTTCGTACCATCAGCAGAGGTGGAGAGAAACTTGGATGAGGTAAAACTTTGAGAAAAGCAATTTGTTTATCAAATATTTAATGAACTCTATTGAATTTTGATGTTTCATTGGGTAATAATTTGCTTAATTGTACTGATTGGATAAGATGTATCGATTTTTCCCTTTTTGTCAAAATTTATATTTTAAATGTAAATATTTTCATGCAAGGATATTCATTGGCCAGAAAAAACATGTAAAATCACCCAATTTGGTGATGAAGTTAGGAATTAAGCATTATTTTCTTTACATTGGATATACAGCACAGAACTAGGCCATTTTCATCTAACCACTCCATTCCAGTGTTTATGCTCCCCTTTAGACTTCTCCCATCTTTCCGTATCCAAATTTATTACCGTAACCCTCTATTTCCTTCCCCCCCCCGTGCTTGTCCAGCTTCCCCTGAAAAGCAGCGAAAACATTTGTTTCAAACGCTCTGGTAGTGAGTTCCATGTCCTCGCCACTTGAGGGAAAAAGGTTTCTTCTGAATTCCCTATTGGATTTCTTGGTGATTATCTTGAATTAATGGCCTCTAGTTGTGACTTCCACAAGAGGGAACATTTTCTCTATATCCACTCTATCAAAACCTTCCATAGTTTTAAGAATCTCCATTCGATCATCCCTCTGCCCACTCTCAAGAAAGAGTAGACCCAGTCTTCAATCCTTTCCTGATATGTATTTCTACATATTTCTGTATCATTCTTGTAAGTCTGCACGTTATCCACTATCTCTATATCCCTTTCATAATATAACAATCCGAACTGCATGTAGTAATGTGATCTAACAAATTTCAATACAGGTTTAGCATAACTTCCTAATTTTCATCTCTGTCCTCTTGAAGTAAAATCTAATGGTTTTTTTATGGTCTTACTAACCTATGGTGCAATTTTTAGTTACTTAAGGATGTATAGCACCTTTTATAACAGGATGCCAAATGTACTTCACAACCAGTGACGTACTTCTGAAATGTCACTGTCAGAAGGTAGGCAAATGATGACAGCAAAATTCCATAAATAATATTAAGATAAATGAGCAGATAATCTGATTTTTGTAGTGTTGATTGAATGCTAAAGGTTAGCCAGGACACACACAATCCCCCAGCTCTTTTGGGAACTTGTAATTCCAACTGATGAGGTAGACCGGACCATGGATGGGTCCTTTTTCAGATGAGATGTTATGAACAGTGCTGCACTCCCTCAGTCCTGCACTAGAGTGTTAACCTAGATCATGCTTTCAAATCTTAGCATTGTGCTTGAACCAGAGCACTTCAGGTTCGGACAGTGATGCTACCATTGAACCAAGGCAGGTATCCAAATGCATACTTTTTCCAGTTACTAATTTTTAAGAGATTAAATGCTTTATTGTTATTTTGGCAGGTCTTCCGACCCCGCACTCCCCCGGAAGCCATTGCGTTGTGTAGCCGGCTGCTTGAATATACACCAACTGCCCGTCTGACGCCTTTAGAGGCATGTGCACATACATTCTTCGATGAACTACGGGACCCAAATGTCAAGTTACCAAATGGACGCGAGAAACCATTACTGTTCAATTTCACTACCCAAGGTGAGAAAGAGGATTGTAACAATAATTGGTAGTCAAACCTAAAAACTAAGCTGCCTTGTGCAAATTCAACTTTCTGCTCATGCGTCAAAATCCAGTTGCTGCCAGCGACATCTATTCTCAATTGTTGGAAAACAAAAGTAGGGTGCTTTATTAAAATGGCACTGTCTTCAGTAGATGCAGTGTCTCGCAATGGCCAACAATTTGCAAGTTGTGGGGAAGAAACAAATTTTATCATAAGGCTTTTGCCTCCTATGGAGTTTGACGTTTAAGTGGTCTTGCACTCTATTAATCAGTCTGATTTTAAATTGCAGAATACCCAGGAGTAACTATATAATCGATGTCTGACTATTCTATTGACTAGCGAGATCCACAGAAGCAAGTGATTTCTTTTCCTGGCTTGGCTGCATCCAGGCTTGCATCTGGACCAGTTTAAAATACTGCTTTCCAAGAATCAAAAGAGCTGGTCCAGGAGGCAAAAGCATATGGCATTGCTGTGGATCAGATTGGAATCAACTGCAGTACCCTTGTCAATTATTCACTACTATTATTCATAATGATGACTTGGGTGAAGTGTCGGACTGTCTGTAAAATCCTAACTCAACAAGACATGGAACCAGATTTGTTTACGACACAGGAAGAAGTCAATTGGCCATTGTATCTATGACAGCTCTTTGCTAAAGCAAACCAAAACTAATTCTTCTGTCTTGCTGTCTCCCCAATGTTCGGTATCCATTCCCCACCCCCCGCCCCAAAAAGATATAGTGGTCTGTCTCTCTGGGAAGAGAGTTGGTGGAGAAACTTGACATCACAAAATTTGAAGTAAGGCAATGATTTACTAATTTGAAAATTGAGTAGCACTTGCAACTGCACTAGTCAGCAATAACTACAACATAGTGTTCCACTGTAACACAGAAAACACACCATTCATCTGATGAAGGGGCAGCGCTCCGAAAGCTCGTGATTCCTAATAAACCTGTTGGACTTTAACCTGGTGTTGTGAGACTTCTTTCTGTGCCCACCCCAATCCAACGCCAGCATCTCTACGTCATGTCTACCTCCATAGCTTTTGTCTGATTCTTGTCCTACCTGTTGAACGCTAGATATTGCACCACCATTAGTGGTTTCTCCTCCAGTACTGACCAGGGTCAACTCTGGTGTACTCCAAACCTCCAGCTTTTGAGTCATACCCTTTTTGTTTGCATGCTTTTACTTGGCTGGGGGGAATATCTGAAAGCTTGCAGTCATCTTTGACATGAAAGCAGATGTGATCCAGGTACTTCATTCCTAACATTGGACTACTGTTCCCAACTTATTCTATAACTTACAAATCTGATAAATGTCAGCAAAACAAAAACACCTACAGGCCTCTGAACTGGCCCCCACCCCTTCCCCATTACTGCCACCAAAGACTAAAGCCCAGAAGTGCAGAACTTTACTTTGATCATGCGTGCACACGTCCCAAGATCGCATTGTTTTCACATCTGCTATGTTATCTGCTTCCATTTCCGCCCATTTTCCCCATGGTGTTGGAATTTTTTTCTGTTTTGATCACCTTGTGACACAACTTCACCAATGTTCTTCTAGCTGGCCTCAAAATCTCCCCTCAATCACCAAGCTCCTGGCTTCTTGTGCCCCATGAGTCAATGTTCAAGATTCTCATCTCTTCAAAACCGCCCACCACCCTTCCCTCCTTACTTCTGATCTTCAGTACCAGTTTCTTTCTCGTTTGTTCCCATCTCCACCATCAGTGAAGATATCTTTAGTGCTTTTTCATCTTTTTACCGTCAAATCTCCCTACCTATTCCAAGCTATCCACCAACTCAAAAATATTCTTGGGCATCTTTGTGTATTCAGTTAGCACTACAAAAATGCCAGTCATTATATTTTGAAGTTTATAAGATGGCTTGGGGGCCCCCCTGATGATTGAGCAACTTTATCTACTGTGTAGCTGAGAATTACAGGCCACAACATCTCTCAGTTCTATCTCCAGTGCATATCTTTTTGGTTTTCTTGGCGTAGATGGACAATAGACCATAAAATAATTAGCCTCAACATGTTTAGGTTAGGGAGGGATTATTATGGTCTGTGATCATGATCTTGTGATCTTTACAGGAATGTGTAGATGTGCTCCTCACAACTGAATTGTCTGCTGACATTCATTGGTGATGCTGAAGTCATTAATGTAAATTTGGCTACGGTACTGGAGACTGTACTCCTGTAATAAGCCCAGAACTTTTGTATCTACTGTGCCAGATGTCTATGTTGGTATAGTGACATTTTCTTTCATCTAAAGAGTACATTTGATCAGTAATTGCCTGTGACAGGAAAAGCTAAGCCCACTGGAAGTTTTGAGTGATGCTGCATCTATTGAGTGTTGCTGACTGTGATTCAGTCAAGGATTGGTTAGAAAGAATGGAAATAGAATACGAGTTGTATTATGACTGAGGCAGAGCCGAATCTCAACAGGAAAACTTGCTGTATTTACCGTTCATAGCTTAGAACTCTGAAACCCCTGCAGGTTTAATGAGTTGATGCCAATAATATGGAAGACTGGCTAAGTAACAGAAGGCAGGAAGTCATGATAAATGTGTGTTTTTCTGGTTGGCAAGATATAACTAATGGGGTGCCACAGGGTTCAGTCCATGGGCTCCAACTATTTACAATCTACATTAATGACTTGGATACAGGGGTAGAAGGTACCACAGCTAAATTTGCAAATTGCACTAAAATAGGAGGGATAGTAAGTTGCAATGAGGAAATACAAAATTTAAAAATGGATATAAATAGGTTAGGTGAGTGGGCCAAAATGTGGCAGATGGAGTTTAATGTGGATAAGTGAGATGTTATCCATTTTGGTCAGAAAAATGGAAAGACAACTTATTATCTAAATGGAGAGAGATTTCAGGGTGCTTAAGTGCAGAGGGTTCTGGGTGACCTCATGCACCAGTCGTAGAAAACTGGTATGCAGGTACAGCAGGTAATAAGGAAAACCAGTGGAATTTGGCATTTATAACTAAAGGAATGGAGTATAAGAATAAGGAAGTGTTGTTATACCTATACAAGTGAGATCGCACCTGGAGTACTGTGTACAGTTTTGGTCCCCTTATATGAAGAAGGGTATAGTTGTATTAGAGGATGTTCACTAGATTGATTCCGAAGGTGAGGCGTTTGTCTTATGAAGAGAGATTGAGTAGTTTAGGCTTAGACTCTCTAGCGTTTAGAAGAATGAGAACAGATATAATTGAGGTATTAGGGTGATAAAAGGTATTGACAAAGTAAATGTAGAGCAGATGCCAACTCTAATATGGCAATCTAGAACAAAAGGTCATAGTGTTAGGGTAAGGGGTAGCAGATTTTAAACAAAGAGGAGAAGCTACTTCTCTCAAAGAGTCGTGACTACCCCAGAATGCAGTGGATGCTAGGACATTGAGTAAATTTAGGGAAAAGATAGACAGATTTTTAATTGGTAATGGATTGAAGGGTTATGGAGAACTATGGAGAATGGGTAGGAAAAGTGGACTTGAGGCTGAGATGATATTGAATGGTGGAACAGGCTCGAGGGGCTGAATTGCCTACTCCTGCTCCCAGTCCTCACATTCTAGAGGGACGTTTTCTGGTAAATTTTCAGTATGTTGTAGCAGTTGCACAGATCAAAGAGTGTCATAAAAATTGACGCTTCAGTGGTCAACAGAATTCTGGTGAGTGAAATGCTATAAACATTTGACCTTGCTCTTGCAGAACTGTCGAGCAACCCAGCACTGGCATCAATCCTTATCCCTCCTCACATTCGGAATCAGGCTCCTGCATCAACTCCAACGAATGCTTCCGCAGTGTCAGGTAAACATCACAGTGCAGTTGAGGAATGTAATCTTGGGCAATCCTATGTGATGAATCAGAATTGCAATTCTAACTATATCAGACAATAAGGGAGCTAGAATTAAGTCTGTATGATGAAGGTGGCATAGAAAGGATTTCTTGACTAGAATGCTGAACCATGTGAGCAGATTTTCCTGCAGTTGCATTTTTCCTTTAGAAATGTAGGTGTTTCTATAACTGTGCTGCGTTCACGCAAGGCCACAGTTGTGTAAATATTAGTTAATTTGGTGTCCGTTGTGGTACAGTTGGTAGCTATTTTATCTCCAAGTCAGAACGTTATGGATTCAAATCCATCTCCATATATTTGAGCCCAAACTGTAAGCTAAAACTCTGGCGCAGTTCTGAGGGAATGCTGCAATATCAAAGGTGCTGTCGTTCAGGTGAAACATGGATTAATCCGAGGCACTGTTGGCCCGCTCACGTGGATTTACAAGATTCCGTGGCATCTTTTGAGGAAGATTTAGCGGAAAGATTCCGTGGCATCTTTTGAGGAAGATTTAGCGGAGTTATCCTTGGTGTCCTGGCTAATATTTATCTCTCAATCAAAATCTTTAAAAAAGTTATTTGGTCATTGTTAAATTGCCGTTCGTGGGAGCAAGCTATATGCAAATTGGCTGCTGTCTTTCCTACTATGCTTCAAAAAAAGGGTGCTTCGTTGGTTGTAAAGTGCTTTGGAATGTCCTGTCCTCATGAATGGTGTTATGTAAATGCAAGCCCTTTTATTTCTATTCACTGTCAAATTTAGTTAAAAACATTGTTCTCACTTGCATCAGAACCTGTCGAGAAATATTTCAGTTTCAATTCTGCTCTTTGTTTATTTGTAAAGCTCTGCATTAAAATTCTTTTTGCTTAAATGATGCCCAAAATTGAGAAATAAAAGCAGAAACTGCTGGAAAGAAGATTGGACTTGAAACGTTAAACTCCTCCACAAATGCCACCAGACCTGCTGAGATTTCCCAGCGCTTTGTTTTTATTTCAGATCGTCAACGTCCACAGTTTTTATGCCAAGGTTATGAAGTTACAGTAGGGCGGTACAGTGGCACAGTGGTTAGCACTGCTGCCTCACGGCACCAGGGACCTGGGTTCAATTCCAGCCTTGGGTGACTGTGTGGCGTTTGCACGTTCTCCCCGTGTCTGCAGATAGTCCGGTTTCCTCCCACAGTCCGAAAAATCTACTGGTTAGGTGCATTGGCCATGCTAAATTCTCCCTCAGTGAACAGGTGCCGAAGTGTGGCGACTAGGGGATTTTCACAATATCTTCATTGCAGTGTTAATGTAAGCCAACTTGTGACACTAATGAAAAACACTCGATACTATCATGTCCAGGCTGGTGGTCAGCAAGATCAAGTCAGCTGTTCCCAGTAACTCTTATCCCGTAGCCCTGCATATTCTTTCTCTTTGGGTGCTTATCCAATTTTTCTTTGAAAGCTGCATTTTGAACCTGTATCCACACACTCAGCTATTCATTCCAGCTGCTCAAAAAATGTTTTTCCTCAGGTGACCGTTGGTTCTTTTACCATTCAACTTAAATTGGTGTTTTCTAATTTTCAACCTTTACCACAAGTGTGAACAATTTCTCCATACTCTGTCTATGTCCTTCAATGTTCAAATTTCCTCTCAACCTTCCCTTCTGACAAAAAGTCAGAAAAGTGACAAAAACGGTTGATGAAGGAAGGGCCGTGGATGTCGTCTATATGGATTTCAGTAAGGCATTTGACAAAGTCCCACATGGCAGGTTGGTTAAGAAGGTTAAGGCTCATGGGATACAAGGAGAAGTGGCTCGATGGGTGGAGAACTGGCTTGGCCATAGGAGACAGAGGGTAGTGGTCGAAGGGTCTTTTTCCGGCTGGAGGTCTGTGACCAGTGGTGTTCCGCAGGGCTCTGTACTGGGACCTCTGCTATTTGTGATATATATAAATGATTTGGAAGAAGGTGTAACTGGTGTAATCAGCAAGTTTGCGGATGACACAAAGATGGCTGGAATTGCGGATAGCGAAGAGCATTGTCGGGCAATACAGCAGGATATAGATAGGCTGGAAAATTGGGCGGAGAGGTGGCAGATGGAATTTAATCCGGATAAATGCGAAGTGATGCATTTTGGAAGAAATAATGTAGGGAGGAGTTATGCAATAAATGGCAGAGTCATCAGGAGTATAGAAACACAGAGGGACCTAGGTGTGCAAGTCCACAAATCCTTGAAGGTGGCAACACAGGTGGAGAAGGTGGTGAAGAAGGCATATGGTATGCTTGCCTTTATAGGACGGGGTATAGAGTATAAAAGCTGGAGTCTGATGATGCAGCTGTATAGAACGCTGGTTAGGCCGCATTTGGAGTACTGCGTCCAGTTCTGGTCGCCGCACTACCAGAAGGACGTGGAGGCATTGGAGAGAGTGCAGAGAAGGTTTACCAGGATGTTGCCTGGTATGGAGGGTCTTAGCTATGAGGAGAGATTGGGTAGACTGGGGTTGTTCTCCTTGGAAAGACGGAGAATGAGGGGAGATCTAATAGAGGTATACAAGATTATGAAGGGTATAGATAGGGTGAACAGTGGGAAGCTTTTTCCCAGGTCGGAGGTGACGATCACGAGGGGTCACGGGCTCAAGCTGAGAGGGGCGAAGTATAACTCAGACATCAGAGGGACGTTTTTTACACAGAGGGTGGTGGGGGCCTGGAATGCGCTGCCAAGTAGGGTGGTGGAGGCAGGCACGCTGACATCGTTTAAGACTTACCTGGATAGTCACATGAGCAGCCTGGGAATGGAGGGATACAAACGATTGGTCTAGTTGGACCAAGGAGCGGCACAGGCTTGGAGGGCCGAAGGGCCTGTTTCCTGTGCTGTACTGTTCTTTGTTCTTTGTTCTCTAAGAAGAAAAACTCTACTTTCTCCAATCTATCCATGTAACACAAGAAATGGGCCTACCGAGCCTGCTCTACTATTTAATAGGATCATGGCTTATCTGATATCAATTCCACTTCCCTGCCATTCCCAGCCCAAGCCCCATAACCTTCAACTCACTTGTTGATCAAAAACCTATCTAACTTGGCCTTGAATATTGTGACCCTACTGTGCCTTTAAGGAATGCATTTTCTAATCATATTCTCTGCAGTACTAAGCAGTTTTTTTTCATTGTGCTTGTTGCCGACCTGTCTGATTAGAAGTCCTTTTATTGCTGTTTCAATGGTTTAAATGGGACCTTGTTTATTTTTAATATGGGCCTAATGCATTCTCTGGGACTTTACAACCCTTTTTGAAATGTTGTGGGAAGATTGATTGACAGGTCAGATGGGGCAGTGTTTTTTCTCTCGAGAGTTCTTGCCTTTTTGCCTATTGATAGGCAAAGGGATCTGGGTGTACAGGTACACAGGTCACTGAAAGTGGCAACGCAGGTGGAGAAGATAGTCAAGAAGGCATACGGCATGCTTGCCTTCATCGGCCGGGGTATTGAGTTTAAAAATTGGCAAGTCATGTTGCCGCTTTATAGGACCTTAGTTAGGCACTTGGAATATAGTGTTCAATTCTGGTTGCCACACTACCAGAAGGATGTGGAGGCTTTGGAGAGGGTGCAGAAAAGATTTACCAGGATGTTGCCTGGTATGGAGGGCATTAGCTATGAGGAGAGGTTGGAGAAACTTGGTTTGTTCTCACTGGAGTGACGGAGACTGAGGGGAGACCTGATAGAAGTCTACAAGATTGAGAGGCATGGACAGAGTGGATAGTCAGAAGCTTTTTCCCAGGGTGGAAGAGTCAATTACTAGGGGGCATAGGTTTAAGGTGCGAGGGGCAAGGTTTAAAGGAGATGTACGAGGCAGATTTTTTACAGAGAGTAGTGGGTGCCTGGAACTTGTTGCCGGGGGAGGTAGTGGAAGCGGATACGGTAGTGACTTTTAAGGCGCATCTTGACAAGTACATGAATAGGATGGGAATAGAGGGATATGGTCCCCGGAAGGGTAGGGGGTTTTAGTTAAGTCGGGCAGCATGGCCGGTGCAGGCTTGGAGGGCCGAAGGGCCTGTTCCTGTGCTGTAATTTTCTTTGTTCTTCATTCATTGTTAAGTTATGGTTGCTGGCTAGTTAGGTGTGTGGAATCCAAACTGCGAAGTGTTTCTGTGTGCCTCCCTGGTATTAGAAACTCTGCTGGCTAATTTGGAAGCAGTCTTTTCTGGAGTGAAACATTTGCTGTTGGTGGCTTGCTAGCTAGATGCAAGCAGTGGTTCTATCTTTACCTTGAGATGGGCCAGCAGCAACAGAGCTGGGAAGTCAGTTTCAATTCTCTATCCAAAGGACTAACTTACAGCAAGTGTTGCAGTGATAGAAAATCCAGCATCACGTGAGCATTCTTATTTTCTGGACTAAACCTGAGACAGGTGTATGTTTATAAGGAGGTTTGATGTGTTGGAACAGTGCATTTAGTTGTTAAGGTTTACATAACATCATGGTGGTTTTTCTTGTTTGTAATTGGTAAAAGTTATTGCTAATTTCCTTTCTATGTGTTTACTGTATTCTTAAATAAACTTTGTTTGATAAAAGCTCCCTAATGGGTCATTTGAATCATACCTGCAGTGAAGCATCTTATGCTTACCCTAGCCAAATTCAAAGTGCAAAACTTATGGTCTTGGTTGACTTCTTTAAAATACCACGGAATTTCTGACTTGGATTATAACAGTATATTCGATGACTCCGCTTTCACTGCTCTCTAGAGAAGAAAATTCCACAAGCAAGCGACCCTCGGAGAGGAAAGATTTCTCCGTCTTACGTGGGAGACCCCGAATTTTCAAACTCTGTCTCCTAATTCGAGACATCCCCAAAAGGGAAAAAGGCAGTGACAGAATACTGTTCAATGCTTCCGTCATTTCCTTGTTTCGCATTATTAATTCCCCAACCTCGTCCCCTAAGTGACCAACCCTCACTTTAGTTACTCATTTCTTTTTAAAATACTTTTACTGTCTGTTTTTTATATTTCCAGCTAGCTATCTCTAATAGTTTGTAATTCCACCCTCATTACTTTTTTCATCATTCTTCTGACCTACCACTAACCTTAGTATTATTTTTAAATTTGTTACTATCCTTAACTCCCTTAACTGAAGTCATTCATCCTTGGAACCATTCTCGTGAATCTTTTTTGCATCTCCTCTAATGCCACCACATTCACCTTGTGGTGCTCAGAATTGGACAGCAGAGGCTAAACCAGAGTTTCTTCATGCCTTTCTTGCTTAAGCCTTTATTTATAAAGCCAAGGATCCCATGGACTTTTTTAACCATGTTCTCAACCTACCTTGCAACAATTTGTGCACATGTGCCCCAGGTGTTTCTGCTCCTGCAGGCTGTTTAGAATTGAATCATTTATTCTATATTCCCTGCTTGTTCTTCCTACCAAAGGCTTCACAAGCCATTCAATAAAATGAGAGGAAGCTAACTTATCACTTGTCCTGTATAATATTGAGAATTTTACAGTAAAGATGCAGTTTTCATTTATTGTATGTTCATTTGAATTTTACTTATGTAGGGAATGCAGGAGAGCCAGTTAGTATAGGTTTCTAAATGGCAGATTGTATAAGAATTAAGTAATTCCTGGAGGAAATGACAGGATTGATAAGAATGTTCAAAAAGCACTTGATAAGATCCTACATAAAATATTAATTGCAAGGATAAAGGCGCATCCAACTGGGGAATAGTTTCCCCTTCAAATTTCAGATGCAGTTCAATGTGAAATAGTCTGAATTTTTAAAAATTGTGGAAATGCTAACAAAATGAAATATCTAAAAGGAAAAGGGGGCATTGGCATGCAAGCCATTAATAGCAGCAGGTCGAGTTGATGAACTATTTAAAAGAAAAATCATTAGATTTGTGGAAACTGTAATGTCTTCAGTCTTGGGCTGCTAAAAACAAGAAGATAATGTTAAACTCGTACAAGACATTGTTTGCCACACCCCATTACAAAAACTGTTGGAAAACCAATATAAAAGCATCAGCATAGATTTATAATGTTATCAGAAGTGTGGCTTTTATTCCCGAGCTCAGATATTTAAAAGATAGCATCGTTGAATGTTTTAAATGTGTGAAGCTGCAGCAATTTTCTGATAACCTGGAATAAAGTCCTCTTTCAAGTTCACACCCAGTTCCTTTTGAAGCTTTCTATGGAATCTGCTTGCATTATACTTTGTAGCATGTTTGATATCCTAATGCTCTGAAAAAAACATTAATTTCCCCTCTTTTTTTTCTGATTATTTTAAATCTATGATCTGCTTGCCAGAGCAAGTAGGGTGAACTTGAGAACGATCCAAGCTTCTGTAATCACTCCACTTAGCTGTAGTCCCCCATCCTTGGTAAACTTTCCCTCTAGCCATTATATTATGGCATTCCCTCTAGCCAGAATACTATTCCTAAATTGCGGTGCCCAGAATTGCATCCACTGCTCTAACTGAGGCCTAGCCAGTGATTTGAAAAACTTTAGCATGTCTCCTTAAGTTTAAGTTAATTTATTAGTGTCACAAGTAGGCTTATATTAACGCTGCAATGAAGTTACTGTGAAAATCCCCTAGTCGTCACACTCCAGCGCCTGTTCGGGTACACTGAGGGAGAATTTAACATGGCCAATGCACCTAACCTGCACATCTTTTGGACTGTGGGAGGAAACCGAAGCACCCGGAGAAAACCCACGCAGACACGGGGAGAACGAGCAAACTCCGCACAGACAGTGACCCAAGCCAGGAATCGAACCCGGGTCCCTGGAACTGAGGCAGCAGTGCGAACCACTGTGCCACTGTGTCGCCCCACCTGCCACCTTCAAATATTTGTGATTAAGTACCCCGAGCAAAGCTCTCTGCAACCTCTTCAAAATAATGTCATTTATTTTATACTCCCATGAAGGGGACATCTTCACATTTATTACATTAAATTGAATCTGCCATGTCTGTCCATTTCACCAGTCTTTGTATGTTCCCTGCGCCCTGCTACTATCTTCCTCGCCTAATATGTTTCCAGACTTTGTAGTGTCTACATTACCAAACTTATACTCTCTCTATATTCAAGTCTAATTGATTTTATACATAACAAGAAATCAGTGGTCCTAATATGGACCCCTGGGTCATCCTACTTACAGCTTTCCCCCAGTTACAAAAACATTTGGTCATCACTGCTCTCTGCTCCTATTCATTAACCAACATTGTACCTAAATTATTGCTTTAATTTTTAATACCACCTCCTTTTTTCTAAATAAGCCTGATGCATATTACTTTATCAAAAGTCTTTTGAAAGTATATAACGTCTAATGCGCTGTCTTCATCAGCCCTGTTACTTCATCAAAGAACTCAGTCAGGTTGGTCGGACACCGCTTGCCTTTAAACAAATCCGTGCTGGCTTTTCCTTAACTCGTGCTTCTCCAAAAAAGAATTAATTTTGTCTTTGGTAATGCTCTCTAGTAGTTTTCCACCACCTATGTTAAACTGATTAGCTTTCATTTGCAATCCGCTGGTTCTGTGGCACTGCTTTCATGTAAAGGAGGATTGAAAGATTGTGGTCAGAGCTTCTGCTTCTCCACTTTGACTTCCCTCCGAAACCAAGGTGCCTCCCATCTGGACAGAGTGATACCAATGTATTTAGCACCTCCATTTCTATTTTTATCTCATTTGATACCTCTACTTCCCACTTCTTCCACTGCAACATTAACAACTACTTGTTCTGTGAAAAGAGATGCACAGTGCTCACTCAGCACCTCAGTCATGCCGTTTGTCTCCACAAACATATATTTTTCCCCTTAACTGCACCCCCCCCTCCCATTTTTAACAATACTTTTTACTTTATATATTTGTAAAAGATTTTTAGGTTCTGTTTTCCATTCTGTCCCATGATAATCTTGAATTTCCTCTATTAATTTTTGTGACATTTGATTTCTCTCACTGCCTCACTTTGCATAATTTGATTGTATTCTCTACTTGGCATTTGTAATAAACCTCCATTTCATATTATTTTAGCCTCTCTTTTCTTTGTCATTCTATGAACTCTGTATTTGGATGCTTTATGTTTCCTCTTTTTTTGTGAATATTCTTGATTTGTTCCTAAACCATCTTCACCATGAAGGCCTGACATTAATTTGCTGCTATTGATTCTTTGTCACACAGAAGGAAGGTATTCAACCTATCAAGACTCTGTACCAGTCTTCTATAGAGTAACCCAGTTGATTCCACTCCCTTGGCCTATCTCCATAGCCCCGATAGTCTATTTCCCTCGGGTGCCCATCAAGTTTCCTTTTGAAATCCTAAATCATCTCTGCTTCCACCACCCTTGTAGGCAGAGAGTTCCAGTCCATTATTACTCGTTACATTTAAAAAGTTCTTCCTTGTATTCTTCCCTGCATCTTTTGCCCAAAACCTTGGATCTTTTTCCCTAATCGTTCTGCCATCAGCTGCTGGAACTGCTCATTTTTGCCTAACTTGTCTAAACCTGCCATAATCTTATACACTTCCCCTCAATCCACTTTGCTCCAAGGAAAACAATCCCAGTTTCTCCAACCAAACCGTGATTATGACAAGCCTTTCCATTGTCTCCAGGGTTCAGTACCAGTCACAGTACCAAAAGATTCTTATCAGCATCCTAGATGATAGTTTACATTTTTTGTTACAATCACTCCTCATCCTTCTCAACTTGTATGAAGCCTTTGACACAGTTGATCATGCAGTCCTCTTTCAATGGCTCTCCACTGCTGTCTAGCTGGATGGGGCTGCACTTGTTGGTCCTATTCTTAGCTATCTAATCATAGCAAGAGAATTACCTCTGCTGGCTTATCTTCCAACTCCTGCACCATTACCTCTTGTGTTCCCCAAGGATCTATACTTAGTCCCCTTCTATTTATTATTTTAATGTTGCCCCTTGGCAATATCATCCAAAAACACAACACTTCCTCTCGTATGCTGACAAATACCCAGCCCCACCTCACCAGCACCCTCTCCTGACCCCTTCACTCTACATTTTCAGACTGTTTGTCTAATATCCACTGCTCAATGAGCAGAAATTTTCTCCAATTAAATATCAAGATGACCTAGCCGTTATCTCAGTTCCCACTACAAACTCTCATTTCCTAGCCACTGACTCAATCCCTCCCCCGGCAAATGATGGGAGGCTAAACCATATTGTTCTCACTTTGTTGTCATGTTTGATCCCGCGAGGGCTTCCAAACGTGTATCAGGACCATCACTTATGACTGCCTATTTCTACCTCTGTAAAATCATTTGATTTTGTCCATCTTAACTCATCCAGTGAAATCATCATTCACGCCTTTGTTGCTTTTAAACTTGACTGTGAGAACACGCACCCGGCTGGTTTCTGTGTTCTACCCTCTGAAACTTGAGATCATCCAAAGTTCAGCTGCCTGTATCCTAACTTGAACAAAGTTGCATTCCTGCAATCAACCTTGTTCTGGTTTCCATGGGCTTCTGGTTAAGCATTGCCTCAATTTTAAAATTTTCATTGTTTTCAAATCCTTCCGGTGGTTTCATCACTCCCTATTTCCATAATTTGCAGCAGTACAAACCTCCAACTCTGCACGCTTCTAATCCTGGCCTCTTGCACGTCCTAATTTTAATCCTCTCTCCATTGATGCCCATGCCTTCAGCTGCATAGGCCATAAGCTCTGAAATTTACTCCCTAAATCTTTTGCCTCTGTACGTCTTCCCTCCTTTAAGACAATCCTTACAACCTGCCTCTTATGATCATCTTGTATAGTTTGTCAAATTTTGCTTTATGACACTCGCATTAAATGCCTCAGCCACATGTGTCTCATGAAATGAGAGCCCAAGTTCTTGCTTTTATTTTAAAATAGCCAGGGTCATCTCGAGGTGGCACGGTGGTTAGCACTGCTGCCTTACAGCGCCAGGGACCCGGGTTCGATTCCCGGCTTGGGTCACTGTCTGTGTGGAGTCCGCACGTTCTCCCCTTGTCTGCGTGGGTTACCTGCGGGTGTTCTGGTTTCCTCCCACATTCTGAAATACGTGCTGGCTAGGTGCTTTGACCCAAATAGGCGCCGGAGTGTAGCGACTAGGGGAATTTCACAGTAACTTCATTGCAGTGTTATTGTAAGCCTTACTTGTTACTAATAAATAAACTTTACCTTTTTTAAAAACTTTAAAGAAAACATTGCTTCTCTCCAACGTTTTGATGCTACAGTATTTTAGCCCCTTAGCAGTCATTTTCTTCTACTCAGCATAAATGCACAGTCCATTTTTTAGCCATCCAATGCGTGCTTGCTTGTGTCTCCCAATTTTATTTAGAATTGAAATGAAAGTGAAATACTGTGGATGCTGAAAATCTGAAATAAAAACAAAACACCAGGAAAACTCAGCCGTTCTGGCAGCATCGGAGTGTCATATTGGTCTTAAAATGTTAACTCTGTTTCTCTCTCCACGATGCTGCCAGTCCTGCTGAGTTGGTCCAACATTATCTGCTTTTATTTAGAATTGACCTTGCTAGATTTTTGAGTTGTCAAATTTAGTAGCTATTAGCTCCAGCAGCTTTCTGACAAAGCTCAGTATTCCGAGTTCAGATGGCTACTGAGAGAAGCTAAAGACTGATTTGTTTGGGAAATTTTTCTACAGCTATTTTTATATGATATAAAAAAATACTCTGTAGATCAGAGCTTAATGATGATGACAGTGGAGAGAAGATTATACTAAATTCCTGTATTAATATTTACAATGTTGCACTTGCTGGTATTTTCCTATCAAGATATAGTTGGATAACATTTCAGAAATGAACTTTGTAAGTCTTCTATTGTCTTGAATGTAATTTTAAAATATGTTTTCTTTCCCAGATACCAATGCTGCTGTGGACCGTGGACAGTCTACCAATGCAGCTTCAGCCTCTGCATCCAACTCAACCTGAGAATGAGATGACCCTGGCTCAAATTTCCAGTCAGCTGCAAAAATGCTGGTCAACTATGAAAATCGTCATTAGTGTTCATTTTATTTAATCTTGTTTCAAAAACATACACAAAATAAATACAAACCAATCATTTACTCATTGAAGAGGGATTGAAAAGGAATGTGGAGCAATGTTATACTCCTCCCTTGACAATCTTTTATTGAAATCTGCCATAGTGTTCAAATCTTCCCCCCCCCCCCCCCCCCAACCCAATCCAAAAACATGAAAGTCCGAGGTGTGTTTCACTCTGGTGTAGTGCAGGGTTTGGATTTGGCATGAAGCATTGCCATCAGATCCTTCCTTAAGAGTCTGAGTAAGAAAGTAGTTGTGTTAGTTATAGGTATTAGGTTTTATCAATACTGGACCTGTACCAGCAACATATGGACAAGGGTGCAGATCCACTGAAACAACCACTGCAAGAGAGACCAGAGACTCCACAGTCACCATAATTTCTCTGCATCGAAGTGAAGCCTAATATTTTCAGAACCTTTTCTGTCACTTGATTATTTGACACTTCAGGGCTAAAGATTTTTTTTGTGTGGTCCAGTGCAACTCTGCACTGGTCCCATTTATTTAAAGCAAGATACCGCAGAAACAGTGTAGCACGTACACCCATGTTAAATGTGCACAATATATCCACGGGTCCCAGTAGATTTCTGAACTACACCAACTGAAATACAATCTTGAGTTCTTGAAGGAGTGTAAAAATTATCCTAATTATTTCAGACTTCCTCAATATTCTCCTGTCTTTTTTTCCTACCCCACCCAAATACCCAAACCACCCCACCCCACCCTCTGTTTTTAATCATATTTGTTTTGTACATAAAGTATGTGGACCTGGGAACTGATGAGAGCAACAAACATTCAGGGCAAATTTTGTTAATTGTAGGAGAGCTTTTAAAGCCATATAGTTTCAATTCTGTACTATAGGTGCGGCTACAATGTAACAATAAGGAATTAGCGCTGTATAGTATATAGTTTGGAGTGCCTTTGCTTCCAATGTTTGACTTTTTTTTAAAATGTCCCTCACTGAAGTATATTTGCTGTTTCTTTCATATTTAACCCTTTATGTACCTTTTTAAGTTGACATCTGTCCTATAGAGAATTTTTATTTTTATTGCTATATCAAATTCACACTGCAGTTGGAACAAAACAGTTGTACAGAATTGTTGAACACTTCGAAAGTTGCATATTTCGTTATTTAAAATGTTTGGGCTCTCAGCAGGTTATGGCAAGTTTGAGGCTGGAGTGTTCTACGGAAAATAATTGTTTCCAGTTGTTTTGGCAGAGTTAATTTGAAAAGAAAGCTACAATACAAATTTTAGTCTGTTATATACATGTATAACCAACTATTTGAACACTTATGTGCTATGCCAACTCTGTTTTACTCTCCAAAAAAAATTACTGTAGGACATGAAACTAGGAATGAAAGTAAACCTGGCAGAGTTGCTACTAGTACTGCATGAACTGATGACTTTAAATTTTTAATGTACAAATGATATAATTATTTGACATTTTATAATGCAAATCTTGATTTTAATTACTTTGTTTTACCAAATGCTTTTATCTTATGTGCACCGAGTTAACACTGGAGTGTCCCATTACATGGCTTCCTATCTGAAGTGTAGCTTTAATTTGCAGCTTCTAAAATTTCATGTGAATTTGTACTAAGGATGAGAGAACTGTTAGGATTTGATTAGTGCCTTTAAAGGAGCAAGTTCATTTTGTCCATTGAACTTTTGCCCTTTTTTTTGGTTTCTGTTTTTGTAACAGACTTAGCACTATTTTTGCTAAAATACCACACTGGTGATATTTTTGTCGCTGTTCTTGCATCCACGTAAGCTAGATCTATAAAATGATGTATAATGAGGAAATGCCACTAAATACTGCATTGGGGAAGTGGGCATTGGACAAAAATGGAATAAAGGGCAAGTTTAATCTGAATGGTTTGCTCATCCTTAATGCACCTCTGCTGCAGTATATATTAATTACAAGCAACAAGATATGCACTGGCATCTGCAGTGTATCAGCAGTGAGTGAATTTCCAAGTAAAGCTGAATCTAGACTGCGCATGTAGTCTTGATTCCTGTAATGAAGTGTACACTATCACTTTGTCTTTTTTTTTAATGTTTGGAAGTTTTATAGCCTGTCCTTATCACAACTCAGCCTAGCAATTATCCATGTATTTTCTGGCAATTCAATACCATAGGCTGATGGACTTCTGTCAACTTTTTTTTTTGAGATCCTGCATTATCACTCCCATTTAAAAACAATGGGAGAATGAAATATTTGGAAACTGAATCTAAAAACTTATTTTTTTTGTATTTTGTTTTTGAAAACCTTTCAAATGTTGTTCCCACGTGTTTTTCTGATGAGCACCGTTCTGACCAGCGTGTAGGCCCCTGCTGCTGCTCTGAACCAGCCTCTGGCCTCAAGTCACCATTTCTTTAATGAAAAGACAGATTTATTCAGAATTTGGTTAGACTAGTGCAGTGCTCGCCTTTCACTTTTGAGAGTTGAGTAAAGGGGAAGTGGGGAAGTGATCTGATGAAAGGGAACTTTTTTTTGAGCCTCAGGGTTCAATATGAATGTTCCCTGTAAGGGGAAAATCAGGAAGAGGTGGCTTAAAGTTGTATTTAAAATCTGATACCGTAGGCAGCACGTTTTCATGGCCTGCTCTTAAACATTCTACCAGTTTGAGCTACAAAATCTGTGGGGGAGAAAGATTTTGGACATGTGTTAAATTAGGTTTATCCAAAATGAGCAGAAGTTGCAGTGTGAAGCTGATTCCTGCCAGTAGATGTTGCTGGGTTCCTCAGGACAAAGTGAGTCGACCTGATTAGTGACATTACATCCTAGACTAACAGGTAGGCACATGCAATTTCGAGCTCTGTGGACACCCTAAGAGATTCCCAAGTTGTAAAAGAACCATCTAGAATTGGTTTGTACAGTTTTTTTTTGGTGTGAGCTATTCTTTAATAGTGACCATCACAAAAATATTTTATTACAATATGGAAATTAATATTCAAACAGGTAGTATGTACTTTAGGCTTTATTTTTTAGTATGCACAATAAATATTCCTCATTTTTGTGTGTTTTATTGTTACAAAAGAAAGGCTTATTCACTATAAAATTGTCACTTCAGCCCCCTGATCTTGAGAGCATTCTAAAGGGGATTATTCAAGATGTGGGCTGCAGTAATGATGATGATAGTGGCAGCGGGTAGTGAATGAGTTAATTAGCAATGTGAACTGAGTTTGGTTGGGGTGGTCTTTATTAGACCATTTGTATAAATATCGCAAACACTGACTCACAGTACCTTCCAGATTCCTCAAGGGAACGGAGGAAAAGATAAGCAGCTACGATATTTCAGTCAGCTTCCTGAGACTGAGATTCAGAAATGTAGCTATTGATTTAGCAGAAAATCAAAAAGATAGCCATCCACTAGCATGTTGCTAGCCAGTATAATTAAATTCAAGCCCAGCCTATTTGTACTGCAGTGGCTGTAATGAAGTTTCAGTGCTTTGATTTGTTTTTTAATGAAAGTGCTATTTGGTGCCATTCCTCTTCCAGTTCGCTGGTCCTGAGAAGGTCCAAATGATATACCAGGAGTGCAAAGTAGATGTGAGCTGTAGCAAGTGGCCTCACAGTGATACGGTTTAGTGACAGTAGCATAACTTTGATCCAAATTTCTCCTGGTTTGAACTTCTTTTTGGGAGGAGGTGTGTGGTCTGGGAGTGTCTCCAATTGCTGTCTGCCCAATTTGATTTCCAGAATTGAAATGAATGGTTAAGATTTTGCTGCAAAGATCAACCAAACCTTTGAAACTGTCTAAGGGGATATGTTGAAGTCATTGCCTACATCCTTGTTTTTATGTTGCAATTTGCAATTGGTACACAAAGGGTTAAACGTGGTAATTTACTTGTGTGACTACCTGCTTGCCTGTATAATCCGCATTAGAGATGTTTTGCTATGCTTCACACAGCCTGTATACAAAAGCGTGACCACCTCTCTTGTCAAAAAAAGGACTGTGGATAATATACAACCATTGCATCACTTGTGAACTGTCTTGGTTTTAAAAAAACAAAAAACAAAAAAAAGACCTGTTTAACATTATTACTTGAATGCTTCTGTTTGTGACTGAATTTTTATTTCATTTTAATATAAATTTTTGTGAAGTATGCTTGATGTTTATCCCTGTAAATACAATTCGTTCTGTGTGACTCGGTTCCGAATAGATTACCTGGTACTGTAATTTGCATTAAATAAACAGTAGGATAGGCCACAAACAATTCATAGTCCCTTCCTGTCTAATTTTGTAAGTCTTCCTTTTTAATGTGCAGTTGATTTTGATCAAGTAAAAGTGGTTAATTCTTTCACCGGATTTAACCTATAATGTAGGTTTGCAATATAGTCTGCCTTTTGTGTATTTAATAAAATGTCTTGACTGTAGCATTTTATGAATTAAATACATGTGCAAAAGTATAGTTTAATCACTAGTAAAGAACTACTGTGCGGAAAAATTATCAAAATATTGTATTTCAATATAAATAACCCATGTTTATGGATATTAAGACACTCAACTGAATGGTTTAAACCTCCAAAGAGTGATGGTAAGCTTTAAAGAGGCTAAAGTAGAATTCTGTTTTCATGATCAGTTTGGTCATTAGTCCAAATTCTCACTATAACTGGTCAATGTATCAGAAGGCTGCAAAACCAACTGTACATTGCTGATTTGACAATTTACAGCATGTATGAACTGCTGAGTTCACTGCTCAACACTCACTGGCACTTCAGTGTTCCTATATAAAGTATTTCTTTGCTCTTTCCAACATCCTCTGCCCCATAAAAATATGTTCTGAACCAATCTTAGAAGCCCTAATATTGAATACAAATTAAACTTGCATTTCTCAAATCTCAAGTTGGTTTCTTTAATTTTGTTGTTAAAATTTGGCTTGCTGGCAGTAAAAACAGTGATTAGTAATAAAAATATTATAAAGCGACCTCGGCAAACACCAAGGCGTCAGTTGCATTTTCTTCAGAAGTATTCAAGATGAACCAATTTATTAAAACAATCATTTTGGATTTAATCACACGTTCCTCAATTTTTATTTACACTGTGCATTCAGACGGAGCTGTGATTACTTGCATCTGACTGGTTAAACAATGTGAAGCTGAACTGCAAAATATATGGTTGTATATGAATACATACACAAGTGAGCTACCAGAGAAAATAATAGAAATTGCTGCTGTTCTTGTTTCCTCAAAGTGTTACTTGGCTTAAAACAATAAAATTATACCTAAATTGAAATAATGGTCTGAAAAATACCCATTCCAGTGTCATGAAAAAAAAGTAAAATGCATTTGTATTTTGTGCGTCAGTACTAAGTACTTGGACTCCAAGCAGTCGAATCTGGTAAGATCATTAATTTTATTCTTTTAATTTTTAAGAAAAAACCAAACCTGTGTGAAGTAGGTTTCGATGTTGACAGCAAAACTCAGGAGTAGGTTAACTGTGAACTTTTTAGATGCAGTTATTTTATTTACGATACACTCCATGTGACTTGGATAATATAACTTTGAAAATATGTGGGAGATTTTGCTTTGGGAAGATTTTTTTAGTCACACCCTACATGATTTTCCCTTGTACCGTCTTATAGTTTTATGCCCTTCATATATTTATATGTTATTTGAATAAGTTGTATTTTAGCAGCAGCTCCAGTATTAAAACGAAAGATTCTTGAGATTGTCTTTTGCGGACTCTCGGAAAACAACACTTGGCTAATTCTGAAGCTTACCTGACCAATGTATTAAAATATTTAAATATATATTCATATTATGAAGGATATAAAACTGTGCAAGCAAATTGTATGCATTAATATTGCCCACTGCCAGATTAAGCTAACATTCAAAAACATTCATTAAAATTGAATGTTGTCCTCATTTTCCCAATCAAAATTATGGAATATATATACTGTAGCTGATTAAGTGGGTTACTGGCATCCAGGACAGCATTCACAATTGCTTATCTCTGTTACCTTTCTTGTTAGCTGCAATCCCAAGTGATGGCATGCTCATAATACACCGTAGAATGGTGAGAAGCATTTGCACGTCCACAGTTCTGTGTGGAGTGAACTTCAATCTCCAAGAAACTGCTAGATGGAAGTTGAGCGCTAGGGTGAGTCCTTGTTCATTGGAGGAAGTTAGAACCCTTCTTCTTGGGTGAAGTCCAGCTTCTATTTCCCAAATTGCCAGGTGATGACTGTAACCCAGAGTGGGTTAATCTACCACTGGCATCACAACAACTTACATTTACATTGTGATTTTAAAGTTTTTTTAAAATCCCAAGAAGTATTACAGAAAGAAATGGAGCAGATGCCGAGCTGTGGTGCAAGTTGGAAAGGAGAGATGGCTGCTCGGTTTATTGAAAAGATGGGCTTTAAAATAAGAGAGATTAAATGGATTTTGGAAGAAATTGTTCAGAAAATGCTAAAGATTCTGCCATCATTGGTGAGCCAGAGCAAGGGGTGATGTGCACGAGACAATAATCAGGCCATATCAGTCACTGAAGGTAAGCATGCAGGTGCAGCAGGCGGTAAAGAAGGTAAATGGCATGTTGGCCTTCATTGCGAGAGGTTTTGAGTACAGGAGCAATTATACAGGGCCTTGGTGAGGCCACACCTAGAGTATTGTGTGCAGTTTTGATCTCCTTTTCTGAGGAAGGATGTTCTTGCTCTGGGAATGCAGCGAAGGTTTACTGGGACGATTCCAGGGATGGCGGGACTGATGTATGAGGAGAGATTGACTAGGTTAGGATTGTTTTTGCTGGAGTTCAGAGCAATAAGGGGGATCTCATAGAGACTTATACAATTCTAACAGGACTAGACGGTAGATGCAAGGAGGATGTTCCCGATAGTGGGCGGGGGAGGGTCCAGAACCAGGGGTCACAGTCTGAAAATTCAGAGCAGATCATTTAGGACTGAGGTGAGGAGACATTTCTTCACCCAAAGAGTGGTGAGCCTGTGGAATTCATTACCACAGGAAGTAGTTGATGCCAAAACATTGAATGTATTCAAGAGGCGGCTGGATATAGCACTTGAGGCAAATGGGATCAAAAGTTATAGGGAAAAGGCAGGATTAGGCTATTGAATTGGATGATCAGCCATGATCGTAATGAATGGTGGAGCAGGCTCGAAGGGCCGAATGGCCTGCTCCTATCTTCTATGTTTCTATATGTGGGTGGTGATGGTGTAGCGGGGGGGATATGAGGTTGCCAATGCTTGTAAAGGTGATGTGAAACTGCGTGGATTATTGTGGATGAAGGTGGTGGGCTAGCAGGGCAGGATGAATGTAACTTAAAAGTAGGAACATGTTGGAGAATTTCAGTCCAGAGGTGGCCAAAGCTGTGGGAGGGGTGATGTGGAGTGAAAAATGCAACATAAAAAATTTCCAGTGTCCTGGCCTAAGCCGTTGCGTTTTCAGTAGGGACATCCAGCCCATTTACACCTCCATTCCCCACAAAGAAGGGGAATGCAAGCCGCCTGATTCATTGTTGAACAAAGTCCAACTAGTTGAACTTGTTCTTACTCCAACTAAAGGGTGTCTCTGTGAGAACATACAGGGATTCTTTTCATGGGGTACATGGGTATTCTTTGTTTTAGTCTTACTCAGATTACCCTCCTAGCTGCTTTTTCCAATACACTGATGATTATGTGGGGTGCTGTATTCACCCCAAACTGGAAAACAACACTCTGTAACTTCCACCCTTTTAAATAGCTGATTTCTTAATTTCTCTGGAAATCGAATGTTTTCTGCTGAAGTCCATCCTAGATTTAAAGCAATTTACTTTTACTTTCAAATTGATGTGCGAGATTCACTGCTTACAATACAGTCTTTACACTGCGGAGGACGAATGCAAGTCGAGTGATTGCTTTGTGTGTGATATCTGCATATCCTGAGCTTTTGGTCACTTTCTATTTTAACTCTGTTCCAGCCCCACTCTGACTTTTGTGTCCCAACCTCATTGCTCCAATGAGTATTAAGGAATAATCTTTTGATTAAAAGTTTTGCAACTTTTCTGTACTCGAGTCTAGTTTGACAATTTCATATCACAACTGCACCCTTTTTTTTGCACAGTAGGTTCAGGTAATGGATTGGATGCCATTGACAACAACTCTAGATCTACTGTTGCTTAACTAATCTCTTTGCCCCCGCCACAACTCTCCCCACCCCACCTTTTTGCCTTGCGCAATTGTCCCTTTTTTTCGTTATTTAATCTTGTCTATTGAAGATCTTGCACACATTCCTGACCCTCTGCTTGCTTAAAAATAAGCTGCTTTTCTCAAACCTGATCCAATCCTCTCAAAAGATCATCGGCCTGAAATGTTAACAGTCTTTCCCTCTCCACAGATCTTCTAAATATTTCCAATGTTTTGTCTTTATTTCAGATTGCCAGCATTCATAGTAATTTACTTTTGGACATGTTCTCTCTTATGGATGAAATGTGGGGTTTGAACATTGGTTTGAACAGGATGTGAAGCATTGCCTGATTCAACCAGAGCTTGGGGCCAGAAAGGGTGGGGTGGGGGGGCGAGTAAGTGTGGGAGCTTTAAATGATGAATTCCCAAGCAGCAGGAAGAATGAAGGCAAATCTCACCATTATAAAACTTGCCATGATTTTTTTTGTTGCAGATTGTCATAAAACCTGGCTAGTTCAATAAGATATAACCTATCATAAATGTAATCACAGAATTTGTCATATGCGTCTATACTATGAGTAAATTGGCAACCAAACAGATTGGGTGGTAGTTAGATAAGGTTCCCTTGTGATATTGGTTTTAAAATGAGTAAGAGTATCTGAGCAAAAGAAGCCATAACAATGTTCATAAGCTTGGACAGACAAAATATTTGGGTAGATGGGGGATCAAGGGTGGAAAAGATGTCTCATTGAATAGATTAACATGAAGAGTCGAGGTGGAAGAGAGAGGTGAAAACCTGAATGATGGGAAAAGAGAATGGAAATTTGTTACGGGAAAATCATGTAAAATGAACTTACTTGAGATAATGGCGAGTATTGATGAGAATAATGCTGTTGATGTGATGTACAAGGACTCACAAAAGGCCGTTGATAAAGTACTGCCCAGCAGATTGAAATAAAAAAGACAGCAGCAACACGGATAGGAAATACTGACCTGTCATTCGATCAAAAAATACTGGTGGAGTTCATTATTTTTCAGACTGGAGGAAGGTTTCTAGTGGAGTTCCCCAGGGATTGGTTTTAGGACCTCTTCTCTTCCTGATTTATATTCATGACCTTGGGTACAATTCTAAAGGGGTTGCAGGGGCAGAGAAATGTACATGTTTTTGTGTGTAAAATCATTGAAGTTGCCAGGACAGGTAGAGTGATTTAATAAAGCATACAGCATCGTGGACTTTATCAATGGGGGATAGAGTATGAAAGTTAGGATGTTATGCCAAACCTAAAACACTAATTTCGCTTCAACTGGAGTATACGATCCGTTTCCATGCACCGTGCTTAAGGAAGGTGGTGAAGGCATTAGCAATGGTACAGAAAAGATTCACGAAAATGATTCTGAGATTGAGCAACTTTGGTTAAATAGGAAGGTTGGAGAAATTCACTCACTTGGCTGATAACTGGGATGAGGGTAGTGGGCGGGTCACCTAACGAGGACAGATGGACAGGCTGGGCCTGTACCCATTGGAGTTTAGAAGAATGAGTGGTGATTTTATTGAAACATCTAAAACCCTGAAAGGAATTGGCAGGGTGGAAGCTGAGAGGATGTTTCCCCTTGCAGAGAACTCGGGGTTAGGGTTTGAAAATAAGGGGTCTCCCGTTAAGACTGAGATGAGGCGAAACATCGTGTGAGGGTCGTATTCAGAACTCTTCCCCACAGAGCTGTGGAGACATGTTCATTGAATATTTTTAAGGCAGAGGTGAATAGACCCTTGACTATCAGGGAGGTGGAATGTGGAATAGAGGCCACAATCAGCTCAGCTCATCTTGTTGAATGAAAGCAGGCTCAAGGAGCCGAATGACCTACTCGTTTTAATATTTGTAAGTTAGGACTACTCCTTGGAGAAGAAGAATTTGCGAGGAGATTTGATAGAGGTATTAAAATCAAGAGGAATCTGGACAAAGTAGATAGGGCAAAACTGTTCCCATTGGTGGAAAGATCTAGAACTAGAGGGCACAGATTGAAAGTAGTTGGCAAAAGAAGCAGTCGGGACATGAGAAAAGCCCTTTTCCATGCAGTGACTGGTTAGGATCAGGAATGTACTGCCTAAGTGCGTGGTGGAGGTAGAGTCACGAGGCTTTCAAGAGGGAATTAAATCATTGTCTTAAAAGGAAAACATTGCAAAGCTATAGGGAAAAAGGAAGGGGAGAATTGCTCTGTTGGAGGGCCAGCAATTCGCTGAATGACCTCTTTCTATGCTGTAGCCATTCTACAATGAGTCCGGTATCTCAAGGATTTACCTTTAAAGTAGAAACTGAAGTCTTACCCAGAAGAAAATTGAGCCTCCATTCTGATTCTGCTTATTAAGATTCGAAAAGATCCCATTCTGACAATGAACCAGATGTATTTCTCTATTCTCTTGTTTCTTCAAGACCATAGTGCAACTGCTTTTGTGTAGAAAGTGTGTAAAATGATAAAAATGTGAAGAAATTAGTCTTCCTATCTCAATAGCTTAAGCACAGCATGCTATTGTTTTTTCTAATAAAATGACCAGTCAAGTCTCTGTGGTGTGAAAATTGCAGATTTGTCTATTGTGGCGTTCAACAGATTATTCTGGCTTTTTCTTCAAGGTAAATGTAATATTTCCAAGTTCATGGCTGTCACAGTGCTAGGTCAGAATGTGTGCTGAGGAAGATGCAAAAAGATTTCAAAACAATTTGGACAGATTTATCGATGGAAAGTAATGTGGAAAAATGTGAAGTTATCTATTTTGGTTAGAGGGACTGATGTGCCGATTATTTCTTAAATGGTAAGAGATGAGGTGTAGATGTACAAAGGGACCTGGGTGCTTTTGTCCATAAGTTACTAAAGGCTAACATGCAGGTCCAGCAAGTTATTAGAAAGGTCAATGGAATGTTAGCCTTTATCACAACAGGATTTGAGTGCAGGAATAGTGAAGTTCTGCTTCAATTGTATAGAACTTTGGTTAGACAACATCTGGAGTAGCTTGTGCAGTTTTGGTCCCCTTACATTAATTAGGAAGGATATTATTGCCAGTGATAGAGGGCAACAAGGGTTCACCAGATTTGTTCCCAGGATGGTGGGACTCTCCTATAGAGAGAGAGAGGGGAATCTGGGCCTGTTTTCTCTGGAATTTTGAAGAATGAAAGGTGATCTTATTGAAACCCACGAAATACTAGAAGGAATAGACAGGGTAGGTGCAGGAAAAAAGCTTCCTTTTGGTGAGTCTAGAACCAGGGAGCCCTTTTCAAAATAATGGGAAGCCACTTAAGACTGAGATGAGGAACCTTTTACTCACGGGATGATGAATCTTTGGAACTCCCTATCTCAGCGCTGTGGAAGCTCAGTCATTGAGTATGTTTGAGATAAGAGATTGCAAGATTTCTAAATACCAATGGCGTAAGCGGGTAATGTGGGGAAAAGACCGTGATCATATTGAATGGTGGATCAGGCTTAACTTAACAGGCCGAATGGCCTTCTCTCCGGATGTTCCTTCCTATATCCTTGATCAGTAAACCATCATGAGGAAAGGAATGTGTCTTGAATTGATGAACTAGATTCCCATGCAAAATTTCTTTTATTTCAGGGTAAATGTAATCATGTTATTTGATGAAAGAAGGCAGCTTCATTACTTTAATCGTGCTGAGGACTAAAGGAACAATGGTGATTTTGTTTCTCTGTGGAATGAATCATGGATGTCTAGGCTCTGAATAACCAATGTAAGCAGGAAGTTATGTAATGGTCACCACACTGGCTTAATTCCCAGCTGAATTATTAGTAATAGCAATCCACTTGGACTGGATAATTATTTCATTGAGTTTGCAGAGGCAGAGCGCTAAAGCTACAGTGGAGGATGGCTTCCATTCTATACACCCCATCAAAAATGTGAAATCAGACATTTTACTAGGCGAAGATTGGAATGACCTCCGAAGGGTAGCACTTCGTACTCGAGTCTGGTATTAACTTCAGTTATGTGAAAAAATGGGGTTGGTGTCATAGGAATACTTTTTAGACAAAAGCCCACAAAACATGGACCAGAGCTGGAAGTCACTACTAACTTTCGTAAGTACTGAAATACATAGGATCTCTTGAAATAAAGAAAAAAAACTCAATTTCCCATTATAGAATCCTACAGTGCAGAAGGAGGCCATCAGGTCGGTACCAACCGCAATCCCGCCCAGGCCTTATCCCCATAAACCCCATGCATTTATCCTAGCTAGTCCCCTGACACCAAGGGTCAATTTAGCATGCCAATCCACTTAACCAGCACATCTTTGGACTATGGGAGGAAACCCACGCAGACACGGGGAGAATGTGCAAATTCCACAGACAGTGGCCCAAGCCAGGAATCGAACCCGGGTCCCTGGCGCTGAGGCAGCAGTGCCATCATGCCACCCATTATTTTCCTGTCATCAATCATGTGGTGACAGCACTCCTGGTGTAGTTAAATTCCTTCACCATGTCCTCGTGGAACATATTTAATCTCATGAAGATTAAAGCAAAATACTGCGGATGCTGGAATCTGAAACAAAAACAGAAAATGCTGGAAAATCTTAGCTGGCCTGACAGCTTCTGTGGAGAGAGAATAGAGCCAATGTTTCGAATCTGGATAGCCCTACATCAGAGCTCTAACAAGGGGTCATCCAGACTCAAAACGTTGGATGTATGTCCACAGATGCTGTCAGACTTGCTGAGATTTTCCAGCATTTTCTGTTTTTGTTTAATCCCATGGAAACCTTTGAGGCAACAATTGTGCACTTTAAAAAGGCACATTCTGAATTAAAAAAATAGGACTTGCTCAATTTACAGCAAGAACAGAGGGTGCTAGAAAATCTCAGCAGGTCTGATAGCATACATTAGGATGAAGCAGCGTTAACATTTTGAGTCCTTGGTTTTAGATCATTCTTTCTAATACCTCATTTTAAACAAGAAACAATTGCAAGTGTTACGTAGCTGTACCTACAGCACAGAAATTGGTTATTCTCTGTTTACGCTCCACATGAACATCCCTTTCTCCATCGAACCTCACCAACATACTGCTCTATTCCTTTCCTCCTAAACGGATCTAGACTGGTCATCACAATTACCCATGGCAGGTTCTACATCTTCAACGATCTGGATTTTTTAAAAAAAAGGAATTCCCTACTTGATTTATTAGTAATTTATCGTATTTATGGCCCCTGGTTCTGAATCTACACCAAAAGTGGAAACATTCTCTGTCTACCTTATTAAATTTTTTAAAGTGAATGTTAAAGTTTATTTATTAGTCACAAGTAGGCTTAGATTAACACTGCAATGAAGTTACTGTGAAAATCCCCTAGTCACCACACTCCGGCGCCTGTTTGGGTACACTGAGGGAGAAATTATTTCAGAACCTAAGACCTCTTGTTAGGACACACACTCAAATCTTCTCCCTCTGAGAGAATTGAGCCTCGGCCCATTCAGTCTTTCCTGTTGGCTGTTACCTTTCAACCCTTGTATCCATCGTACAAATCTTATTCTGGTTTCTCTCTATCGGTTTCATAATAGGAAGATCAGAGAGTTGGGGAGACTAAAAAGTTGTCAAAATTGAACACCAGTGTCATGATGCTCATTCGGAGTGATGTAGGCAGCACAGAAATATGCTGTCTGCTCATCTCCATCATTGTGGCTTGCAGCTCAGTAAAACATGTTGCTAAGGGGCTGAACGCTTCAGTAAGGAGTCTAAATTCGTGACAGATCAACACGACCTAACGCTAAACTTCACTATTTATAGTCAGATTGTTCCTCATAATGGTGCACTCTGGCTGCAGATGGGGCTGTAACCATGTGGACAAGATTTGAAGACCTGGAGGAAGCAGAAATGGTGCAACTGTCCAGGGAGCATGTCTCCAGAATTTTGGATCCTGGGCTGGAGTTACTGGAGACAAACTGGTGAAGAGAGGTTCCCTTTGTTGTGGGGCCAGGATGCCTTCGGGCAAGGCCTCAAGAGGCAGTGGGAGGATGTGACCATGGAGATCGATGTCAGGACCTGGGTACAATGTGGTAAGAAGTTTAATTATCTCAGGGATGGTCAAGGTGTCCTTTTGTTCCAAATTCTACCAACTGCACCATTAGCTTCTCTCAATTCTTCATTCTCCTCATCCTCTCAATCTTCCATGGGGTGGCACAGTGGTTAGCACTGCTGCCTCACAGTGCCAGGGACCCGGGTTCAATTCCTGGCTTGGGTCACTTTCTGTGTGGCGTCTGCGTGGGTTACCTCCAGGGACTCCGGATTCGTCCCACAGTCTGAAAGACGTGCTGGTTAGGTGCATTGACTTGAACAGGTGCCGGAGTGTGGTGACTAGGGGAATTTCACAGTAACTTCATTGCAGCGTTAATGTAAGCCAAACTTGTGACTAATAAATAAATTTTAACTTTTCAGCATTCCCCTTCACTCACCTATTGGCACAAACCTTGCCTCCTACCATTCAATTCATTCTTGTACACCTGGAAACTCAAATCTCGGCATCCACATATTCTCCGTGTGATGACTCACGTCCTTTGCCATTTGTTTTTTATGAGAAGGTGAAGTCAGGAGAGAGAATTTCAAACCACGTGAAGATTAAAAAAGTAAACATTTATTAAAATGAAGAGGGTAGTTAGAAACACAAGATTACATTTACACAGTTAACAGTACTTCTATAAACATTTCCCAAAAAAGATCATGGTCAGTTGTCAGTAATTTTTCAGCGCCCTGACCTGCTCCAACACCACCCCCACCCCTTACCCACTTGGTCACCTGTCTCTTGCTCCCATCAATGAGAACACAGTAAAGCAGTGAAAAAGTCTTGATTTGATTTATTACATTTTACAATGGTCTGACCTTGTGAATGTCCGGAGTTGCTTTGGAAATACTCCCTAACCTTTCATTGCTTGGCGTGCTATCTCTGGGTGTGCACGACACAGTCCACCATGTTGTCAGCGCAGTCACACATGTTCTTGGTGCGTTGATGCTGCAGTGCAAAATCCAGGTGCATCGCTATGGCCTTTGTTGCATTAGTTAAGGAAACAGGCTGGTGGGCATGCAAGCATTCATTGGCCTCTTCAGGGCCATTGGGTACAGGTGGCACAGTGGTTAGCACTGCTGCCTCAAGGTGCCAGTGACCCAGGTTCAATTCCGAACTTGGGTGTCTGTCTGTGTGAAGTTTGCATATTCTCCTGTCTGTGTGAGTTTCCCCCGAGAGCTGTTTTCATGGTCCCAAGATGTGTAGGTTAGGTGGATTAGCTGTAGTAAATGCAAGATAGGACGGGAGGTGGATATTCTTTTTGAGTCGGTACAGACCCGGTGGGTTGAATGGCTTCTTTCTGCACTGTTGGAGGTCTATGGTTTAACACATTCTAACCTTTTGCCACCATTAGCACTCTTCAACCCTTAATGGCATCATTAACACACCCCTTTGTCTTGTACCATGGGGAAATTTATTAATAGCTCCTTTGGCCTGACCTATACCTGTTCTTCTATTCTGCCCCACCTTCTCCACCCCTTTTCTGTACATTTCTACCTTGTTTCAGTTCTACAGAAGGATCATTTGGATCCAAAATATTAACCCTCTCTCCACAGATGCTGCCCGACCTTCTGAATTTATCTAGCATTTTCTGCTTTTATTTCTAATTCTTAGTATTTTGCTTTTATTTCCCAAAAGATTTCTGCTTGATAATTCAGAGCTGAACACTCCTTTTAGGCAGCAATCCTCATAGGTTTTAGTGTATAAAAATTCCAGTAATATTACCGCAAATCCACTGGCATAAGAACTAGGAGTAGGCAATTCAGCCCCTTGATCCTGCTCTTCCGTTCAATGCAATCTTGACTGATCTGAAGTAGTCTTACACAAGCTTCTTTCTCTCTCCCTCACTCAATACTTGGCGACAAAGTCTCAAAACTTTGCAAATTCAAACTATTTTCTTTTGGGGGGGTGGAGGGGGTGGCAGCTGCTTTTCCGCAGCTTTGTTCCCAGCACAGACTGCTTTAGAATCTCATAACCAAACTGCACCTAATCGCCAGCTGCCTTCCCCCTCTGTTTAAATATGTCTTGATTCTCTTTCATCTTTAACACCATTGATTTACATTCCTTTAGAAGTTTATTTTCTCAATTCACAGGTCTTTCATGTTATATTATGGCTGCTGTTTTTTGGGTAAAAGTAAACTCGCTCCATCCATTTACAGTCAATACCAATTGTACTTGTTTCTTTTGAAATAAAATGATTTTGATTTGATTTATTATTATGTATTGGTATACAGTGAAAAGTATTGCTTCTTGTGCGCTATACAGACAGAGCATACCGTTCATAGAAAAGGAGAGATTGCAGAATGTAGTGTTACAGTCATAGCTAGGGTGTAGAGAAAGATCAACTTAATGCGAGGTAGGCCCATTCAAAAGTCTGATGGTGCAGGAAAGAAGCTGTTCTTGAGTCGATTGGTACGTGTCCTCAGACTTTTGTATCTTTTTCCCGATGGAAGAAGGTGCGTGGGGTCCTTAATTATGCTGGCTGCTTTTCCGAGGCAGCGGGAAGTGTAGACAGTGTCAATGGGTGGGAGGCTGGTTTGAGTGATGGACTGAGCTTCATTCACGACCCTTTGTAGTTTCTTGTGGTCTTGGGCAGAGCAGGAGCCATACCAAGCTGTGATACAACCAGAAAGAATGCTTTCTATGGTGCATCTGTAAAAGTTGGTGAGAGTCGTAACGGACGTACCAAATGTCCTTAGTCTCCTGAAAAAGTAGAAGTGTTGGTGGGCTTTCTTAACTGTAATGTCAGCATGGAGGGACCAGAACAGGTTGTTGGTGATCTGGACACCTAAAAACTTGAAGCTCTCAACCATTTCTACCTTGTCCCCATTGACGTAGACAGGGGCATGTCTTCCACTATGCTTCCTGAAGTCGATGACTATCTCCTTTGTTTTGTTGACATTGAGGGAGAGATTATTGTCATCGCGCCAGATATAGATTCTCTATATCTTTCTTGTACTCCGTCTCGTCATTGTTTGAGATCCGACCTACTATGGTGGTATCATCAACAAACTTGAAAATCCAGTTGGAGGGGAATTTAGCCACACAGTCATAGGTGTAAAAGGAGTATAGTAAGAGGCTGAGGACACAGCCTTGTGGGGCACCGGGGTGTTGAGAATGATCGTGGAGGAGGTGTTGTTGCCTATCCTTACTGATCGTGGTCTGAGAGTTAGGAAGTTCAGGATTCAGTCGCAGAGGAAGGAGCTGAGTCCCAGGCCACGGAGTTTGGAGATGTTTTATAGGAATAATGGTGTTGAAGGCTGAGCTGTAGTCAATAAATAGGAGACTGACATAGGTGTCTTTGTCATCTCGGTGTTCCAGGGTTGAGTGCAGGGCCAGGGAATGGTTAACCTCAATCACTTTCCCTATCTTCCTGATGTAAATTTCTATTCGCATTGCCACTGGTTCTCCCTGTTAGCTCTGACCATCTCCATACCTAGCCCTTTTGATGTTGCGAACTTTGCAGTCTACTGTCTTCAGTTAACTTTAGTCATTCACACCACAAGCCTGTTTTACAGTATACCAGTGATGTTGGGAAAATATTGGGGAAAAAATTACCCAAATGTGTGTGCAGGCAGCGCCACCTTGTACCATGGAGAAAACCGCTATCCTGATTAAAGCACACGCCCGCTCTTATTTTCCTGTTTAGAGAAGACAAAGTCCCCTGCGCTGGTATACGGATCATCTGTGGTCTCACTGGCAAACTGAAGCATTTCTATGTCACCTCTTCCAGTCTAGAAGGACTCGAAGGCTGTGGTTCATTGGCAGCACTTGCATTTGACTCGAGTTAAAGTTCCACTCCAGAACTTGAGCATAAAAATCTAAGTTTGACACTCCAGGGCAGTACTAAGGGAATGCTGCATTGCTGTTTGTGCCATCTTCCAGATGCAGCATTACATTGTGACCCTGCCTGCCCTCTTGGGATGATGATAAATATCCCATGGCACTCTCTTTAAAGAAGGGCAGGGGATTATCCTAGTGCCTTGGCCAATATTTATCCCCCAATCAATATCATAAAAGATGATCATCTAGTCTTTATTACGTTGCTGTTTGTGGGAGCTTGCTGTGCACATATTGCCTGCCATGTTCCTCATATTGCAATAGTAGAATAGAATCACTACAGGACAGGAGGAGACCATTTGACACATCAAGCCAGCACCGATGGCAATCCCACCCAGGCCCTATCCCATAACCCCACATACTTGCTCTGCTAATCCCCCTAGCCCTTAAGGGGCAATTTAGCACGTTAATCTGACCTGGAGCTAAGAACAGAAAATTTAAATGGGGCCCCAACTGTGTGATGGACAAGAAATGACTAAATGTCTGACACCGCAAATCATATATATATATACAATAATTCAAATTATATATACTGCATTTTCCCAATCATCCTAACAGCTGCAGTGATGAACGGTTTAAAGATTTATAGATGGTGGTGCATTTAGTATCTCCCCTGTTCATGTTATCTCTTTCTCATTGTTATTCCAAACACCTTTCCTCCTGATCCATCCTGCTTACAGTGTATATTTCCAGGCCAGGCTCTGCTCTGTTCGTATCTGACTCTTAATTTGGGGGATCAATGCTACACTGCTCTGCTGTAACTGCATTTTACTCAAGTGGGAGCATCGGCCAAGCAATCTTGCGCTGTGAGCATAATTTAGCACAACTAGAATGACATCACCCGGTCATTAAACACACCAAAACTTATTTTAAGTTGAATTTTTAAATATTTCAGGCTTTAATTAAAGATTGTGGAAATTTGTTTTTACAATTATGCACCCACAATGGTTACCACTGCTGCCTCACAGCGCCAGGGACCCGGGTTCGATTCCCGGCTTGGGTCACTGTCCGTGTGGAGTTTGCACGTTCTCCCCGTGTCTCCGTGGGTTTCCTCCGGGTGCTCTGGTTTCCTCCCACAGTCTGAAAGACATGTTGGTTAGGTGCATTGACCTGAACAGGCGCTGGAGTGTGGCGACTAGGGGAATTTCACAGTAACTTCATTGCAGTGTTAATGTAAGCCTTACTTGTGACAAATAAATAAACTTTAACTTTTTTAAAACAATGACACTTTAGTTACTGGAATGTTGATATTGCTAAATAAATCATGAGTTAATTTTTATTGCGAGTCATGCCTAAGGTATATTCAAATGTATTTGCTTTTGATAACCTGTCATTTTATGTTAATCTGATTTATGGATTTGATTGTGTGCTCAGTGTTGCATTCTGAGGATGGGTGTAACTAAACACTATCACATAACCCAGTCTTTGGCCAAAGTCTGCTACGTACAGTGAAATCCAGATCAGTCGAATCCCAGAGGATCCACTACCAATTTGTATTAAGAGAAGCTTTGTGATAGTTGCAGAGGCACCATTCCCACAGGAATATGTCTCTGTGTAAGCCGCGGTGCCTCACAAACATGGGCTATGTCAAAAACAACAGGTTCAAACCCCAGTGGAAACACAGTAAAGCAGTAAATGTGTGGAAAAAAATAGTCTTTATTCGATTTCTCTCACCTTGTAAAAGTTTAGCATTGAAAAATGTCAGGCATTGCTTTGGAAATGCTCCTTAATCTTTCTTTGCTTAGCGTGCTGTCTTTGGATGTGCCCAACACAGTCCACCATGTTGTCAGTGCAGTCATACATGTTCTTGGTGCGTTAATGCTGCAGTGCAAAATCCAGGTGTATCTCTATGGTCTTTGCCACATTGTTAGGGAAACAGGCCAGTGGGCAGGCAGATATTCACCGGACTCATCAGGGTTGTCAGCCTCCTTGGGCTCAGTTCAAGAACATACAGTATCTACAATGGCATCATCTGTCAATTCTGTCAGGCACAGTATGCCATCATCCATCTCTGCATAAGCTTCCATGGTTGTCTCCATTGGAATTGCTATTCCAGCCTTCCACAGCCGAGGGAAAAGTGCCTCGCTACAACTATACAAGGCGCTAGTTAGACCACATCTGGAATACTGTGAATGGTTTTGATCTCCTTATCTAAGCAAAGTTAAACTGGCATTGGAGGCAGTCCAGAGAAGGTTCACTCAGTTAGTCCCAGGAATGGAAGGATTTTCTCCTGAGGAGGCTACTTTGAATTTGCATCCTCATTATCAATACTTTTCCGAGTGGGAGCAGTTTCTCCCTATCTACGCTGTCCAGCCCCCTCATGATTTTGAACATCTCTTTATCCAAACTCCTCTGAGCTCTCTTGTCTCCAAGGAGAACAGTCCCGACATCTCCATTCTATCCTCATAACTGAAGTTTCACATCCCTTGAATCATTCTTGTAAACCTCTTCTGCACTCTCCAGTGCATTCACATCTTTCCTATAATGTGGCATCCAGAACCGTACGCAGTATTCCAGCTGAAGTCGAACTAGTGTCTTATAAGTTCAGTCTAACCTCCTTGGTCCTGTACGCTGAGCCACTAATAACAAAGCCCAGGAGATTGTATGCTTTATCACCTGTTCTTTCAGCCTGGCCTGCCACCTGTAATGACTTATACACCCAGCTCCCTGTGCTCCTGCATCCTCTTCAGATTATCTTATTGAAACTTACAGGATACTGCAAGGCTTTGATAGAGTGGACGTGGAGAGGATGTTTCCTCTTGTAGGAAAAGCTAGAACCAGAGGGCACAACTGCGGGCTAAAGGGACGATCCTTTAAAACAGAGATGAGGAGGAATTTCTTCAGCCAGAGAGTGGTGAATCTGTGGAACTCTTTGCTGCAGAAGACCGTGGAGGCCAGGTCATTGAGTGTCTTTAAGACAGAGATAGATAGGTTCTTCATTAATAAGGGGATCGGGGGTTATGGCGAAAAGGTATGGGGGATGAGAAAAATATCAGCCATGATTGAATGACAGAGCAGACTCGATGGGTCGAGTGGCCTAATTCTGCTCCAATGTCTTATGGTCTTACCTGTTACATTTATATTGTATATCCATGTTCTTCCAACCAAAATGCATCACCTCGCACTCCTCAAAATTGAACTTCATCTGCCATCTATCTTCCCACTCCACCAACTTGCCTATGTCTTTTTGAAGTTTTACATTGTGCTCCTCTCCATTTACAATGCATCATCTGCAAACTTTGAAATTGTCCCCTGCACACCAAGATCTAGATCATTAATGTGTTTCAGGAAAAGCAAGGGCCCAAATAATGACCCACTACCAGCCTTCCTGCAGCCTGCAAAATAACCATTGACCATTACTCTGAGCTTCCTATTACTCAGCCAATTTTGTATACACATTCCTACTGTCCTTTTTATTCCATGAGACATTCCAAGTCTGTTATGTTGTACTGTATCGAATGCCTTTTGCAAGTCCATGTACACCACATCAACAACATTACCCTCACTGACCCTTTCTGTCACCTCTTCCAAAAACACTCCAAGTTAGTTATACACAAACGAAAAGAGAAAATGCTGGAAAATCTCAGCAGGTCTGGCAGCATCTGTAAGGACAGAAAAGAGCTGATGTTTTGAGTCCAGATGACTCTGTCAAAGCTGAACACAATAGTTAAACACAACTTTCCCTTAAGGATTCCACACTGGCTTTTCCTAATCAATCCATAGTTTACCATTCAGCCCATCGAGTCCGCACTGACCACAATCCCACCCAGACCCCATCCCCACAACCCCATGCATTTACTCTGGTTAATATTAGGGGACAATTTAGCGTGGCCGAGCCATCTAACCTAGTGCATCTTTGGATTGGTGTCTTTCAGTCCAATCAGCTGATGGGATACCAGGATTTCAAACTTTGACCATAAAATTCCTATCGCGCAGAAGGGGCCATTTGGCCCATTGAGTTTGTACTGACTCTCATAGAGTATCTTACCCAAGCCCTCATCCCTGCCCTATTCCTGTAACCCCACATATTTCACATGGCTAATCCCCCTATCCTACACATCTTGAGAAACTAAGGGGCAATTTAGCACAGGCAATCCACCCAAGCTGCACATCTTTTGGACTGTGGGACGAAACTGGAGCACCCAGAAGAAATTCATGCAGACACGGGGAGAACTTGCAGACTCCACACAGATAGTGACCCAAGACCAGAATTGAACTTGGGTCCCTGGCGCTGTGAGGCAGTAGCGCTAACCACTATTGATTTGTTTCAGGAGACCAGCGTGTTCCAACCAACTCGATAGGACCTGAACTAGGAGACCCCCTCAAACCAATGCAGTACATCACATATGTATTTAATTGTTGCGTTGCCTTTTCTTTTATTCTTCACCTTGGCCCTGGATGCCTTCAGACGAAGTCTAACAGAAAAATTAAATCTCTAATCGTATTAATAATATAATCATTAATCTATCCACACCATGTTCATATCCCATATTTATTTAAATAGAGATTTCCGAGGCACAGGTTGCTAAATTAAGAAAGAGTGGGTCTAGAATTTCTTAATATTGTGCCAGGGATTAATTAGGTGCCATTTTTTAAAATTACGTCAGGTGTAAATTGGGCGGCACGGTAGCACAGTGGTTAGCACTGCTGCTTCACAGCTCCAGGGACCTGGGTTCGATTCCCGGCTTGGGTCACTGTCTGTGTGGAGTTTGCACATTCTCCTCATGCGTGCGTGGGTTTCCTCCGGGTGCTCCTGTTTCCTCCCACAGTCCAAAGATGTGTGGGTTAGGTTGATTGGCCATGCTAAAATTGCCCCTTAGTGTCCTGGGATGTGTAGATTAGAGGGATTAGCGGGTAAAATATGTAGGGATATGGAGGTAGGGCCTGGGTGGGATTGTGGTCGGTGCAGACTCGATGGGCCGAATGGCCTCTTTCTGTACTGTAGGGTTCCTATGATTTCTATGATTTCACTGTGCCACCGTGCTGCCCCAGGCAAATACATTCCACAAATTTGTTCATTACTTACCAAAGATCAGATATTCTGCGCAAGATGGGATTTCGATCTGTGCTAATTAAAGGGCCACTCCATCAGTGGGGTGATTTTGAGTAACGTCCGTGTAGACATAGGAAAAAAGAGCAGGGGCATGCTATTTAACACTCGAACCTGCTCCGTCATTCAATGTGAATCAGGGCTGGTCCTCTATTTCAACATCATGCTCCGCCCCCCCATATCCCTTGACATTTTTTGACTCTAGAAATCTATCTATATCCTTCTTAAATATATTTGGTGACTTGGCCTTCATAGGCTCCTGTGATAAAGAATCCCACAGGTTTGCCACCCTCTGAGTGAAGACATTTCTCCTCATCTCTATCCTAAATGGCCTACCCTGGATCCTGAGACTGAGACCCCTCGTTCTGGACCTCTCAGTCACTCATCATCCCTTCATCCAGTCTGTCCAGTCCTGACTCAAAACCTTGGCTCTATTCTCTCTCCACTGTCAGACCTGCTGAGATTTTCCAGCATTTTCTGCTTTTGTTCCATGGTTCCCCATCTTGCCATTTGTGAGGTCTTGTGGAACATGATCTCCGCGAACGGCGGGACATTACTGCACTTTATTCCTCCTTCTCTTCGAATATATTTATCTGCAAGTCAGTACTGATAGTATTACAGTGGATGATTGGCCTGAGCGTGTGATTAACAAGCCAAAACAATACTATTTGCCATATGATCACCAACAACCTGTCCTGGTCCCCCCCACCCACCCCCATGCCGATAGTATAGTTAAGAAAGCCCACCAACACCTCTACTTTCTCAGAAGACTAAGGAAATTTGGCATGTCAGCTACAACTCTCACCAACTTTTACAGATGCACCATAGAAAGCATTCTTTCTGGTTGTATCACAGCTTGGTATGGCTCCTGCTCTGCCCAAAACCGTAAGAAACTACAAAAAGTGGTGAATGTAGCCCAATCCATCACGCAAACCAGCCTTCCATCCACTGACTCTGTCTACACTTCCCACTGCCTTGGCAAAGCAGCCAGCATAATTAAGGACACCACGCAACCCGGACATTCTCTCTTCCACCTTCTTCCATTGGGAAAAACATACAAAAGTCTGAGGTCACGTACCAACCGACTCGAGAACAGTTTCTTCCCTGCTGCCGTCAGACTTTTGAATGGGCCTACCTCGCATTAAATTGATCTTCCTCTACACCCTGGTTATGACTGTAACACGACATTCTGCACACTCTCATTTCCTTCTCTATGAACGGTATGTTCTGTCTATATAGCCCGCAAGAAACAATACTTTTCCCTATGTTAATACATGTGACAATAAATCAAATGAGTAAGAATGCGGTTAAATCGAACAGTGATTTGTTGCCTTTACGCATTGTGATTAAACACCATCTACCACACTAGCATACAGGTAATCTATGAAAAATAGTAAGATATATGGCCAAGGCTCCTGAGGGGAAACAATCTGCAGGATTCTGCTCTGACCTTTTTTCTCAAAGCTTTCTCAATTCCTAGGGGCATTCCAAAGTGCCTTTAGGTATTTGTTGTGTGCATATTTCTGCAGCTTATTAGCGTGCATCAATATTTAAATTCAGACAGGAGTCTGGCAAGCAGCCATCAAATAATCTATACTTTCTTGAAGTGAGCTGTTTGATTAATCACTCGTGTGACAATTGGACTCTCCTTAGACTTTAGAAGCTTCAATCCTTTTCAGTCAGCCATTGGGGGCTCTAGTACTGGGGCAGGTTGGTGATGATCTAGGTACCTAATATCCCCTGAACATTGTCAGGATTTCAGGCACTACCTACAGCAGCGAGCAGAGAACCAATTTAATACACCACATACAGTCAGCAATGCAATGGTTTGAAGAGAGTACTTCAGCGGATGTTCTATCAGGTAGGATGTATAGTGAACAGAGCAGATGAATGGTGAGAATGGAAGATTTGATTATTGTGCCAGTGTATAGATACACTTGGGAATGGAATTCTTAATAAGACAGTTGGAATTGTAGATAAATACTTGAGGGCAGGATTTTTATTTCTACATTCACTGTGTGAAGATTCTTTTCATCTGCTTCCTCTCCACTGGAACTCAAGCCTCCCAACTTAGAGTCATGGAGCTGAATTATCAGCTGAATTTTCCCCAGGCTCTTGGAAATGGGGTGGGACCAAGCAAATTCTGGAAAAGGCATTGGACAGTTTGCCAACTGTTCCTGACTCTGGTTGCTTTTCCCAAGTGTGGGCTGGGTCACGTACTGGCAATGCCTGCATCTGCAGCGGGATGTGACTTGAGGGACTGATTATCACCAACTGTCACAGCACAGGGCAATGTGGATTTCATGCTATGTCAGCACCTCAGCAACAAGGAAGAGGTGACTTCACAGCAGGAGGTTGGAGCTGAAGGAGATCTGAATGTTTCCAAAAGAGGATGGCAAAGCTTCCCAGGCCTTCCCCTGTCACAGCCTTGCCAAAAATTGTGGAATCCCTGCAGATGGATGGCTCCATTCCTCAAAGATCCAATGAGGTCTCACCACTACCCCGACTGGATGGTGGGGCAGCTGCAATGCTTCCCATCCATTCCTGCTGCTTGGTCTCACAGTGAGGGCTGCCTTCCACTCGGACACACCAGGCAGGATTTTCCAGCCTCGCTTGCCCAAGACTGGAAAATCCTGCCCGAGGTCAACAGACCTTTGCATGGTCTGTGTCCCATCCGCTATGATTCCCGTGGCAGGCGGGATGAGAAAAATCTGAATTCCCACCTCCAGATACCACCAATTTTCCCAATTTGGATGATAAATGTGGAAGGGAGCTTTTGGCCACCTCAAACAAAAGTCTCCCAATGATGTTCCAGGCATCTGGTTCCTGACACTCCTGCCAGAATTTAACCCTATATCTTTTTCTCTCAATACACTTGCTCTCCACTTCCCTCTGTGTCGTTCTTTTGTACATCCTGTGCTTGCGGGTGGCACAGTGGTTAGCACTGCTGCCTCACAGCACCAGGGACTGGGGTTCGATTCCCAGCTTGGGTCACTGTCTGTGTGGAGTTTGTACATTCTCCCCATGTCTGAGTGGGTTTCCTCTGGGTGCTCCAGTTTCCTCCCACAGTCTGAAGGACGTGCGGGTTAGGGTGCATTGACTTCATTGCAGCGTTAATGTAAGCCTTGTGACCAATAAATAAACTTTACTTTCCCCCTTTCCTTTCCTCTCCTGCTCCTTTCCCCCTCTCGTCAGAGATCTTAAAGAGCCACTTGGACTGAACCCTCTTCTGGTTATTTGTGGGGGGAGAATTTGGCAGGAGTGCAAACACTGCTTCACACGGAGAATGTGCAAACTCCACACACACAGTCCGCTAAGGCCGGAATCAAACACTGGTACCTGGAATTGAGAGGCAACAGCGCTAACCACTGTGCCACCATGCTGTCATACAGCTTACCATCCTCCATACCATCACCCTCGCAGATGCTTTTTCTAAATGTTAAATCCTCCAGTGCTGATCCATATTTGCCTGATTTATGGAGAACGTATAAACTCCACACAGTGACACAAGCTGGGAATCGAACCCGGGTCCCTGGCACTGTGAGGCAGCAGTGCTAACAGTGAATTAAGGCACATGGGATTGCAGGTAATGTCTTGAGATGGATAGAAAGCTGGTTAGCTGATAGGAATTAAAAGGTTGGAATAAATGGGTCTTTTTCTGATAGGTAGTCAATGACTAGTGGGGTTCTGCAGGGATTTGTGCCAGGACTCCAACTGTTCACATTATATATTAATAATTTGGAAGAGGGAACTGAATTTGCAGATGATACAAAGTTGGGTGGGAGGATGAGCTCTGAGGACGATGCAGAGATGCTTCAGCATGATTTGGACAGGCTGAGTGTATGTGCATATGTAGTATAATGTGGATAAATGGGAGGTTATCCACTTTGGTAGCAGTAATAGGAAGACATTATTACTTGGAGTCCTCGTGCATCAGTTGCTGAAAGTAAGCGCTCAGGTACAACAGGCAGTAAAGAAGGTAAATGGTATGTTGGCCTTCATAGTGAGAGGATTTGAGTATAGGGATAGGGATCTTTTACTGCAATTGTATAAGCATTGGTGAGACCACACCTGGAATATTGTGAGCAGTGTTGGTGTTCTTATCTGAGCAAGGATGTCCTTGCTATAGCGGAAGTACAGCAAAGGTTTACCAGGATGATTCTTGGGATGGCAGGTCTGTCATATGAGGAGAGATTAAGTCGGTTAGGATTATATTCACTGGCATTTAGAAGAGTGAGAGGGGATCTCCTAGAAACTTATAAAACTCTAAAAGGGTTAGACAGGGTAGATTCAGAAAGGACCAATGGTTGGGGGGAAGGGGGGGCAGAATTAGGGGTCATAGTTTGAGGATAAGGAGTAAAACTTTTAGAACTGTGAGGAGAAATTTCTTCACTCAGAGGGTGGTGAATGTGTGGAATTCACTACCACAAAATGTAGTTGAACTCAAAATGTTGCCTGATTTCAAGAAGAAATTAGATATAGCTCTTGGGCTAAAGAGATCAAGGGATCTGGGGGGAAGGGGGGATCAGGATATTGAATTCAATGATCAGCCATGATCAAGATGAATGGCGGAGCAGGCTCGAAGGGCCGAATGGCCTACTCCTGCTTCCAGTTTCTATGTTTCTAAGGGGTTGTCAACTACCTGCAGATAGTTGCTAATTTCTAGTGGCTCTTGCTGTGATTGTGGAAATGTTTGGCTGTTTGCAGAGTTGTTTAAATTTATTGAATCCTGGGAGGGTGGAGTGGTATATGCTGGAGGAGTTTATTCTGCGCTCTGCATTCCCCTTGGCCAATGGGAGAGGAGAAATCTGTAACTGTCAGGCCCAAGCTGATTCCATTATGGTTGGTGCTTCCTTTCAAGATGACCTGATGTCCAACTATCTGCACATTCTTGTATTATATGCTGTCTCCACCTGCAAGAGGAATGAATTTGCATTAATTGATTACAATATCCTTCATGATTTGCAAAGATTGATTGTAGAAATGTAAATAATTGTAGATGCAAGGAAGCAAGACCGAGGATATGAAACTCATTGTGTTTTCATGTGTTACAGTGTGACATCTCATTGGTAAGATGGATACCAAGATACAAGGCTGCTGAGGCAAGAAACCTGGGATGTGAAATTGAATCACCTGAAGTCAATTCTGGTTTGCTCACTCAGTGCTTCTCTGTATGCAGTCTTTTCAAGATCTTCATTTGAATCCTCTGCAGTGTATCCATTGTCACCTTGCCCTCCAGTGAGTGAATAAGTTAACCACTCTTTCACCCTGGTTGCAGCCCACTTATGCCCAGTGACTCAGCATGGGCCAACTCTATGCCAGCCCCCTAAGGTAAGCACCATGCCAGTGTCTGAGCTGTGGCCTCTTCATCAGTATTCTGCTGTGGCTCTCTTCCCTCCTCCTGGGCTGGCCAGTCAGGAACTCAACATGGGGACAGTGGTTGTGAGGGAACAAGGTTGGAGTGAGAAGTAAGAAGTCCATGGTCATAGCATCAGTAGCTTGCTCATCATTCTCAGATAGTAGGACAAAGGTGTGATGTGATGAGAAGCAGCATAAGGCAACAAGATGACATTGTTCTCAATACTCTTGGTAATGTTGGTTGCCATGGGTTCTGTCACAAACAGCCCCATGATGCTGAGAGCCATCTCTTCTTTCAGGCTCAGGAGGTGCAGACATCCTTGTTCCCTCCCTGTTTTGCTTCCTTCGAATGTGTGCCACCTCTTCCTACAAGGTAGTCGTTGTGCAGAACTTTGTTTGAGTGATGTGCCTCCTTTAGCGAAATAGCTGGAGATGTGGAGATACTGACAGGTGGCACAATTGGTAGGTGTGTGTGAGTGACTGGAAGTTAATCATGAATCTTGAGTGTTAGAGTAAGCTGCTGGATACAGTGCATTGATCAGCTTGAGGGCCTGGCCATCTCCTCCCATTTCGATCGGAGAATGGCAGGATTGTCTTATGAGGACAGATTGGGACTGTGTTCCCTAAAGATTTGATGAATGAGTGGTGATCTCATTGAAACTTCGAAAAGGGCAAGGATAGAAGTAGATATAAAACATTTCCCCTGCCTGGTGAATCTAAAGCCAGGAGACATGATTTCAGGATTAGGGGTAGGCTATTTAAGACAGATAAGGAGGAATTTCTTCACTCAGAGGATGGTGAAATTCTGTACCCTAGAGGGTTGTAGTAGCTCAATCACTGAACATGTTCAAGACAAATCAATATATTGCTGGAAACTAATGATATTAAGCGATATGGAGATAATGTGGATAAGAAATGTTGAGGTAGATAATCAGCCATGAATAGTGGAGCAGGTTAGATGGGCTGAATGGCCTACAACAACATGAACCAGCCCTCCTGCCATGGGCAGAGCTCGCCAGCAGCACTGAGGAAAGAGCGATGCTAAAACCATGAAAACATGCTGGAAATATTCAAACAAGGCGGATGGACAAATGTTGTTTTGTGCCCAGCTAGATCAGAATGGGCACAAACATGCTGTGAATCGGTTCTGATGAAAGGTCACAGACCTGAAACATTCACTCTGTTTTTTCTCTCTCCACAGAGGCTGCCAGACTTAACAAGTGTTTACAGCATTTCATATTTTTATCACATCGTTCATGAATAACACAAGATGAGCTGAGGAGAGGTGATGGCCTAGTGGTATTATCACTAGACTATTAATTCAGAAAATCAGCTAATGTTCTGGGGGACACGGGTTCGAATCCCACCACAGCAGTTGGTGGAATTTGAACTCAATTTTAAAAATCTGGAATTAAGAGTCTACTGATGACAATGAAACCATTGTCGGAAAAACCCATCTGGCTCACTGGTGTCCTTTAGAGAAGGAAATCTGCCGTCCTTACCCAGTCTGGCCTACATGTGACTCCACAGCCAATGTGGTCGACTCTCAGCTGCCCTCTGAAATGGCCCAGCAAGCCAACTCAGTTCAAGGGCAACTAGGGATGGGCAATAAATGCTGGCTTAGCCAGCGATACCCGTGTCCCACAAATAAAAAAAAGTTGATAGAGATCTAGGAGTCTTGCTAAATTCAATGCTCAGCATGCCCAATCAATGCAGAACAGCAATTAACAGAACGTCAAACTACATAACTAAAATATAGAATAAAAGTCAGCGTCAAATTATGTGGTGCATTGGTCACTTCCACCCTTGAGGAATGTGTCCTGTTTCAGTTACTGATAAACACAGGAGTCATGCGAACACCGGAAGCAGTGCAGGGAAGAACTTCTCCTTCATGTCAGTGTGGCAAAGGACAAGAGACACTTAGGCTTTTCAGCAAATAAAGAAGGCATCTGAGACATGACCTTATATCAGGTATACAGAGTAAATAATTAATTTGAAAATATAATCTGGCATACTACCTTAGTCTGTGGAACAGAATAAAGGGACATAGATTCAAACTGGCCAAAGGTAGCTTTAGGACACAAAGTGATCAACATAAAAAAATGAATGCTGGGTAAGTGTAGGATAGTTCGAGAAGGCTGAATGATTGTTTGCATCCTTAAGTAATTTAGTGATTACTTAAATCAGACCTCAATGTACTTGCATCAATTTCAGTTAGACATGGTTAATTAACATCAACAATCTTTATTTTGTGTCCTTCATGCAATAAAATTGCCCTCAGATGTTTCACAGGAGCATTTTAAACAAACTATGACACCAAACTACATAAGGAGATATTGGGTGGGATTTAATTGGTTGAACAGAGGTCTTGCCCAGCTGGAGACCCCTATTAGTTCCGTAGGGGAGGCCTGATGGAATTAATTGGTCATCAGGCATATAAGTGGCCACTGTAGGGTCGTCTCCTGGATTCTGGACCTCAACGGCAAAAGTCCTGCCTGCCGAGAGCTTCTGGACAAGGAGACCAGCAGCTCCTCATTTCTGTCAGTGCCCCCAGAAGTGGTGGCAGCTGCCAGCAACACACCCATCAAATGCCCAGATCCCCAGGTCAAAGGTGAGCGAGGCAGATTGGGGGTCATGGAGTGTGGGTCCTGCCAGCAGAGTCGATGTGGTGGGGAATTGGAAAGGAGGACAAGGGGTGGCTTTCGGCAGTTTGCTGAGTTGCTTTGGGAAGCACAGCTCTCCCATTTAATCCCTGAGTCACCAATGCGCTGGACTCAGCTGATGGGTCTCAGTTGGTTCATTAATGAGCCTAATTAAAGTCACTCTGCCACAGTTTAGAATTCTGAAACTGATAGAGTTTCTTGCATGGCCTACCATGCTTCCTGCTGTAACAGGCTGGATTAAGTTCTGCCTATAAAGTCAGATAACCACAAGCTTGGTCAAAGAGGTAGGTTTTATAGAGTGTCTTTAAAGTGGAAACTCAGTTGGAGAGGCAGAGAGAAAAAGGGAGAGAATTCTAAAATTTATGGCCTAAGCAACTGAACATGTGGCTATCGATCATGGCACAATTAGAATTGGGGATGCTCAAAATGCCAGAATTAGATGACCGTCGATATCTCATAGGATTGTACGAGATTACAGTGCTGGGAAGGGGCAAAACATCTGAGGAATTGGAAAACAAGAATATAAATTGTAAAATCAAGATATTGCTTGATTGGGAGCCTATAAAAGTCAGCGAACACAGGGGTGATAAGTGAAAGGACTTGGTGTGAGTTAAGACACAGGGAACAGAGTTTTGAATAACCTCAATTTTACAGAGAGTAGAATGTGTGAGACCAACTAGAGGTGCACTAGAATAGTCAAGTCCGGTAACAAAGATATGAATGAGGGTTTCAGCAACAGATGAGGAGAGACAGGGAAATGTTACAGAGGTGGTAGTAAGTGGTCTGAATGGTATTTTCCACGTTGCACCTCATCTAATAGGCGCACACAATGCTGGTTAAACATTCAGCTTTATTTTTTGTTCAAATTGTCAGTGTACTATTCCAAATTTATGACTATTTATTTTAAGTATTATTAGTTAGTGAGAGAACTTGTGGATAAAGTGCATGTGAAAAAGAACTAAAGAAACTCTACATTAAAGTCACTTTTCATTTTAACCTGACTTCCTCCTTCTTAAATATTCAAAGTAGTGTACGAAATAACCACAGTAAATATCTGAAAGAAAAGAACATAGATTCAATAACATAAAACTCAACTCGATTATTAAACGTAGCTGCAAATATGTAGCATTTATAATGTACAGATATCATGTTTAAAATTGAGCTTTCTTTTGGAATCAATTGAAGCTCTGTAATCCTTTTTATCAGGAGTTATGACACTAAGTCTATATAAAAAGCTCATAACACTATAACTGGTGTATCAGAATTACTGGAATCCTTCAAAACAAATCGTTATGTGTAATTAACTCTATGTATCACACTATATAATAATCTATCTGCAGCTTCTCATTGGCTCAAACAAGCAAATTGATCATTCTAGTTCACTTAAAATAGATCTGCAAAGAAATCCATACAAAAGTAACCATCTGAAAGGTTACAGTTTCAATCAAGTACATTGTTGAATTCATTTCCAGTTATCATGTTAACTTCTGGCCCCATTGAAAATTTAGCCATCTATGCAACATTAATAAGATAAACACATGAAAATGTTAATTATCTAAAGCAATGAACATTAATCATTACATTGTCTTTATGGTATTTCATATTCTTAGACAACCATTTACTTCCAAAGGTCTATTTCGGTCTTTTGAACTGGGACATTAATTTTCATCCTTGCCTTCAGTTTGATTTCTTCCCTTGGACTTTGCTTCCCATTTCTTCATCTTATAGTTGATTCTAATTACATTGGTGTGACCTTTATGTCAGTACTTCAGGAGTGCTACACTGTAAGAGATGCTGCCACTCAGATGAGGCATCAAACCAAGGCTTGATGTGCCTCTAAGGTGGATGTAAAAGATCCCATGGCACTATCCCAAGCTTCATTCAATGTGGCGGTGGTACCATAGGACTGGAAGATTACAAACGTAGCTCCTATGTTCAAAAAGGAGCTGAGGGATAATCCCAGGAACTACAGGTCAGTCAGCTGTATTAAGACGACAGCTATGCTTGATAGATATTAAAAACCTGGCTTGGGTATATAAGGACAATTTCCAAAGTTTGCAGATGACATTAAACTTGGAAATATTTAGGGGACATAGACAAACTAGTGAAATGGGCACATTGCTGAAATTTAATGCAGACAAATATGATGTGATATATCTGGTAGGAAGAATAAGGAGAGGAAACGTAAACATTGTATAATTTTAAATGGTTTACAGGAGCAGGGACTCCTGGGGTGCATGTACATTACTGTTTGAAGGTGACAGGATAAGTTGAAACATATGAAATTATTAATAGAGGCATTGAGAGAAAGGAAGGAAGTTATGCAAAATCTTCAAGACTATTTATGCTTCAGTATTGTTTTCAACACTTGGCACCACACTTTAGGAAGGATGTCAAGGGCTTGGGAGGGAGTGGTTTGAAAATGGTGCAGAGGGAATTTACTCTAATATTACCAGGGATGGGATACTTTTAAGTGTAGAGACTGGAGAAAAGGCAGAGTAATTTTAATGGGGGATGTTTTCATGAACATACTAATATGTGAGAATTTACTGAGTGTCCATGGTAGTTATCTGCAGCAATATGCTCTAGAGCCAACGAGCGCACGCCATATTAGACCTGATCATGAATACTGAGCCAGATTTAGTCAACGCTGAATGATATGTGAACATTTATATAATAGCAATTATAATATGATCAAGTTCAATGTAATGGTTTGGAAGGTAGAAACTTGAAACAGCTTGGAATATTCTAGGTTTACGTGATGCTGACTTCAATGGAAGAGGATGGTGAGATCATCTGTGTCAGAGGCTGCAAACAGATTGAAAAGGACAAGTGGGAATAGTTTGACTTTGTCACAGTCAACATAAGGTATTATTTGCGACTTGCGAAGGATATCAAAATCAACACAAATGTCTTACAATTACATTAGGCAGAGAAGAGTCAGGAACAATGTGGGCCTCTTAAAAACTGATCACAGTAATATTGCCAAATGGTATCATAATGCTGTATAATAATTTCTCATCAACACTTAGTAGAGGAAGAGGTCAGAATGCCAGTCAGCCCAAGGAAATCAATATTGAATCAGGATCAATACTCATCAAACTGAACATAAGCAAAGTAACAGTAGTGAAGAAAGTAAAGGCACTAAAGAATGACAAACTTCCAGGACCCGGTGTTTTCCATTCCAGGATTATAAAGGTGAGAACATTACAGATGCCTTAACTATAAATCTCCCAAAATTCTCTTGATTCAGGAACTGTTCCTTTATATTGGAAAATTGTGCAGGTCACTGTGCTGTTTAGGAAAGATAAGAGAAGGAAACCGGGGAATTATAGACCAGCTAGTCTAATATATTTTATTAGGAAATTACTAGAATCTATAATTAACAGTAGGGAAGCTTTGAAATGTTTCAGCTGATTAGAGAGAGCCAGTGTGCATTTGTAAAAGCAAAATACTGCAGATGCTGTGGCTTCCCTGTTTGCTGGTGGTGAACTCCACTGGGGCCTTCAGAGACTCTGGGGCGAATTTTACCATTCTGTCCGCTGTGGGAATCGGAGTGGGTGAGGGGCGGACCATGGAACGGTCCATTGACCTCGGGTGGGATTTTCCAGTTTCGGGGAGAGTAAGGCTGGAAAATTCCGCCCTCTTTCAGTGAAGGTCCCAAGTAGCTCTTGTTAGCAGAGGTTTCAGCAAAGTTTTACAGAGTAGGTCAGTGCACTGTAAACTCTTATGACTCCTGTGGGCCATCACTTTCCGATGCTGGTTGGAAGTGATGGCCCACTGTCTTCTGTCACCACCAAAGGCTCTGCACCCAGGCAGCTGTCGGAGACTGAACCAGACTTTTCACAATCTCAGTATCATATTTGACATCAAGTTGAACTCTCAACCACTATCTGCCCTGCCTATTTTCACCTCTGCAACGTTGCTCATTTGGCCCTTACCTCAGCCCTTCTGCTGCTGAAACCCTCGTCCATACCTTTATTACAGTAGGACCCGACACTTCTAATGCACTCCTAGCTGGCCTCCCACTTCATAAGCTTGAGACCATCCAGAGTGCAGGAACCAAAGACCGGAGGAGGTTCTGCTGATAGAGATGAGGAGCTGGGTCTAAAGTAAAACAACCACAGCTAACAACCTTGCTGCCAGAGCCAAGTATAAATTGCATAGGGACAAACAGATTGGAAGGTTAAATACTATCCAAAAGAGTGGTGTGGGGTACAGCGGGGTTTGCTTTATGGTTCAGTACTGATATCACCACTGAGGAATGAGGGACAGTGTCCACAGAAATTGGGTTGGTACCAGTGTTCAAATAACTAGGGCAGCAGACAGAACTTTGAACTAATGAAGGATTTGGGTAAAAATAACCAGAGTGGCAGAAAGCTTAAAGATAATAAGACATTAGTGGCTGAGGTGACATCAAGGAAAAATGGAAAAGGTTAAAATAAAAGTTAACCTGAATGTGCAAAGCAGCTACTACAAAATAGACACATTAATAGCACAGAGGGAAATGTATAGTTTGATCTAATAGCGTTTATGGAGTGTCAGCCAGAGTATAAACCAGGAGGAGCATGCAACAAGCCTACTAAAGTAATCCTGGGGACTTTAAGTCTAGGCAAACCAAATTAGCAGTGAGAGTGTGGAGGACAGGTTCATGGAATGTATACAATACAGCTTCCTGGGTCAGCATGTTGAGGAATTTTATATCTAGTATTGTGGAATGAAAAAGGGTAAAAGTAAGTATCTTGTAGTAAAGGGCATCCACAGAAGAGTAATCACAACATGAGAGTACATTACACAAATTGAAAATGATTAGTTAAGTCAGAAACTAGGGTCTTAAATCTGAACAAAGCAAACTATGTAGGTATGAGGAGCAAGTTGGCTCGAGTACGCAAATTTCATCAAAAGATACAATGGTGGATGAGCAATCGTCAACATTTAAATATTTAATTCATGATTTTCAATATAAATACTTTCCCTCAAGGAAACAAATATTGCAGGAAAAGTGATCCATCTTGGGTATCAAAAGGATTTAGGAAGAGGTTTACGATGTTGCCAGAAAGAGCAATAAGCTGAGGAGTGGGAGGATTTTAGAATTCAGCAACGGATATCCAAGAAACTGAGAGAGATTATGAAAGTAAACTAGCAAGAGGCATCTTAAAAAGTGGGAAAAGTTTCTCCAGCAATGTGAAAAGGAAGAGATTAGAGGCACACAGGCCTCCACCCTATCACAGACTTCCCTTTTGTTGCCCCCGACACTTTTCCTCCTCTGGACTGGCTTAAACTAGGTACAAAAAATAACTTTTCCAGTTCTAACAAATGATTCTCAATGTGAAATATTAACTCTGGCACATATTTTTGCAGAGTTGTAGAGAGTCTACAGACCTTTAAAATGACGACAAGCAGGATTCGTATGTGGAATTCCCCATTTACGACAGATCCTATCTTTGCTGGTAGGGGAAAGGGGATAAGTGTGATTTAAACATGAGGGAAACCTGAACATAGCAGGGCCATTTGAATTCAGTGCTGAGTTCAAAAAGGCCATGTTTTTACTGTGGTAAGGGCCTTAACCACAGTGTGGGAGGCACAAATTATTAGAATAGAGGTAAATGCCCTTGAAGGGCAGATAAGGTCTGTAAAACTGTCATGATGTAAACATATTTAAATACCCACCCCTTTAAAAATAATGGAGGCTGCGTGTTTCATTGAGAGTTAAAGAAACTTTGGGCTTGATTCTCGCATCCCGACGCTCACATGACACATCAGGATGGGAGATGCGCGTGTCGGCCATTTCGTGGGTTCCACGCATGCATCAGGAATGCATGTGCGTCTCCTACAGCCGGAGGGCAGGCGCAGTTGGGACCGTGCTGGAAACCGGCGGGAGGACAAGTACATGAGTTAAATCTATTTTTAATGTATTTTAAGTGTCATTATCGGGCATGGCACGGAATTCTCCAGGCATCTCCTATCCGGCCAGAAGTATTTCACTCTGATGGGGTTTAGAGTAGTTCCCCACTTGCGGAGAACTAGTGGGAGACCCCGCCGGAGTGAAGGGGGAGCAATTGGGGCCCTCCAGGGGGTCAGGTAGTGGGGTTGCCTGCTGGGCCTGGGCACCCTGGCAGTGCCAGCCTGTGCCCCTGGCACTGCCCAAGGAGCAAAGTGCTCATGCCCAAGGGGCACCTTGGCACTGCCCACTAGGCATTGTGCAGTGCCAAGGGGGTGGGGACAAGGGGGCGGGCTAAGGGGCGATCGGTCGGTCAGTCGGGGGGGGGGGTTCCTGTTGCCACTCTGCAGATGGGATCAGTCGGGGCTGAAGGGAGGCGTGATCAGGGCGGGTTGGGGGGGGGGGGGGTGGTTGGGTCTGCCTCCTGTTGGGGGAGGGGGGGGTGTTGTCACTGCTAAGGGGGATGGAGCTTGCGGTGCTCCGGGACTGGAGGTGGGGTCGGCGGGGGGGTGGGTGTGTGTGTTTGGAGGGTCTCGGGCTGGCGAGCGCACTACAGTCTGGCAGTTCGAGGCCACTATGCATGCGCAGAGGCCTGGAACTGTCAGACTCCGGCATGAATAGGCCCCATCATCCCAAGTTTTTAATGATATTCACGATTGTGACCTCTGTCGTGCACGGAGTGTGGGAGATTCAAATCTGAACTCCCACTGAAAAAAACAATTGTGATTCACACCATTTTTCTCACCAATTCAGTATTTGTTCTCACAATTACTATAGCTGTTCATTGACATTTCTACAAGGGCAATCTTCATATCATTATGAATGCTTGGCTGCTTTCCAGGAGTTCTAAGTTCACAATTTGATTGACAGATAAGAGGTTTTTAAAGGGTTAGCTGTCTATGATGTGGGGTTATGAATAGAAGCTTGTTTTTATAAGAGATCAAGCACTGGACATTTAAAAATTTTCAATGGGCTTTTATGGATAGGAATGTTTTAATATAGTGAAGGGTAATAAATATTTAGACCCTTATTTTATTTCATCACAACATGGCTCAGCACAAAGGTGGAATGGGGACATGGAGGTTGCATGGGGAGTGGGTGGGAGGGTAATGGGATGAGGCTAGAGGGGCTAAAGTTCAATGAAACAACTGGGGCAAAGTACCAGAGAACTGAGGCATGTGGCTGACCGTGTGGTATCTTCAGTCTGTGTCACGAGTGGCAGACCCAACACTAACCTGCAACTATTCATACTCTCCACCCATCTCCCCCCAACCCAGAATGAAAACTGCCCCATTTGGGGGTTTCTCCCAAGTTGGGAGCTGTAAGCCAGGGAATTCCCACTTTAGGAATGAGAATCTGAGCCCCTGTTTCTCTCTCATCAATTGCTGCCTGACCTGCAGAGTACTTTCAGCTCTTTCTGCTTTTGTTTTAGATTTCTAGCACATACGGTATTTCACTTTTATAAAAATGGAATGAAGTCTATAACAAGTGTGTGATTTACTTGGCACATTGTCACCCAAGTTGATGCAATTCAAAATTACTCCCCTTTCCTGAACTCAGATCCAGATTTAAAATTTTCTTGATCCAAAAGTCTTCTTCATCTCTTGCTCAACCTCGGTCAGTGTCTGATTCATAACATCAGTTGCAACACTGCTGGACGTTGATACAAATGAAGAGTCATCTGTCATGATGCATTCAGACTCCTGATGAATGATGCGGTGGGCAACAAGGAGATGCCTGCTTTGGAACTGTTTTACTGATGAGAGAAAGGAAGAAAAATTATTCTAGGCACGTCTGCTGAAATTCTAAAGCAGAATTAGAGATATTTATAAAACTGTGAAACCCTTCCTCTGTAAGTGGATTTAAAAAGATGTTTTAATTGAGATAATGCTCTCCTCTGCTGGCATTTATGAATGCTTACCCTTCACAAAGAAAGCAATTGCTTTTGCCTACGCTGCTCACCCCTCAAAGCCATCAAATGATAATTAATATTAAATAGTGAAAATTAAAAATCTTTTCCAGTGTTTCATTTTACACCATTTCTATAGGAATTACTAACAGATGCGGTAAGAAGTTGAGGAATGATATCAGTTTGCAAATTACATCAAAATACAGAAAACAAAAGTGCATGTGGCTTCACTGGATGGATCAACTCACAGAAGAATAGTGTGGGGTCCTTAGAAATTAACCTACATTCTGCCTTCACATTTGGTTCTTCATTTTCAAAAATTGTGATAATAAACCTAAATATAACAGGGGGCATTTTTTTAAAAAATAGGAGTGTGTGTGTGTGTTTGGTGAGAAATAAAAATGTAAAAAAAACCTCAGGGAAATCTGAAATCTAAAGGGTGGTGGAGATTGCCGCGTGGAACAATCAAATACATTTCCAGCACTGCCCCCAGATGGGTACTGCCAGGTTGCCCGAGTCAGTGCCAAGGGGTGAGGCCTGAGGGGAGGGGAGGTCATGTGGGGGGGTGCTGGGCAGGGGGGCGGGGGGGTTCATGAAGGGGGACCCATTGGTAGATTGCTGGCATCAGGGCCCGATGTTGAGGAGGGAGGTGGGGGAGTGGTTTGGGGACCCAATGTTATGGGAGGAGGGACTGGCAACTTCAAATTTCACCTTACCGTTGGGCCACCCTTTTAAAAACGGTACCCAATCTCTGTGAAGCAGGCTTGCCAATGTGATCAGGCCCCCCACCCCTCTCAGAACCAGTGCAAAACTCGCCTTTTTCCTAAAAAAAATGACTGGGAAGATTGCGATCTGATTCATACCGGATATGCTGGCGCGAATCACACCAGTTTTCTCACATCTGTCATTTTTTGGGAAAATTCTGTCCAATAATTTTAATTCTCTATCCACACACACTGGAATATTTCTTACCTCTATCCCTCATTATTATTTTGTGTGCTTCTGGAATTAGGAAGCTGTGGACCAATTCTGAAACGATCTCTTGCGATTGTAAATGGGTCCGGCTAATGAGGAAACGAAGATCAGATTACTATTTAACAGAATAAGTCACTATAGGAGTAAAACACAGATCTATAGTTCCAGTTTTTGGACATTCTAAGTGATGTGCATCATGCCAGATGCAATACTGGTTAGGACGTTAACATGCATACAGTGTGTATCTGCTGTAAGTATTTAGAGTAAGCAACTCGATGAAATTTGATGTCACGCTACCATTTGGGAGTTCAACATCCCAGCTAATGCCCAGTCTTAATCACGCACAGCTGAATATCTGTTCAAGAATAAGAAGGAATCCCTATCTCTCCCTCTGTCCCTTCAGGTACCATACCTAGAAAGGACATTGGTGACCATAGACTTCCATGATTGGTCCATGGTTATGTTTGGCATGGTACTACAGTGGTTTGTCATTACCTTATGCAGATGACTGACCAGGAAACTCTCCTGTTCTTGCTGCCTGTATTAGATGCATCAGAAGGATTTACACATTGAAAATCAACCTGTTTGACCATATTGTGACACACCTTCCCTAGCCAAGTCCTGGAGTGGAACTCGAAGCTTCTGGCCCAGATGTAGGGATGCTATCTCAAGACCCCCAGAACCCCAACCAGCACGATTTAAGGCTCATCAATTAGTTGCTGATAGATTTCTACTGGCAGTTGCTACAATTGAAGATTTATGTGGTTTTCAGAATGGTTTAAAGTTGCTAAAGACTAAAAAAAGGATAACGTACATTGTCCAGACTCCAAGCCTTCTGCACAAAGCAGTTATCCCCTGCCATGGATGCAGCAGTAGGCATTCCTCTTAGAATACAGCTTGAACAAAGAAATGTACAGCACAGGAACAGGCCCTTCAGCCCTCCACGTCTGTGCCGATCATGATGCCCTAACCAAACTTAAAAAAATCTTCTGCCCTTACTCTGTCCATATCTCTCTATTCCCTCCCTATTCATGTACCCATCCAGATGCTTCTTAAATGTTGCTAATGTGCCTGCTTCCATCACATTCTCTGGCAGGGCGTTCCAGGCACCCACAACTGTGTGTGGAAAAACTTGCCCCACACATCTCCTTTAAACTTTTTCTTTCTCACCTTGAACCTGTGCCCCCTTGTAATTGAGACTTTCACCCTAGGAAAAAGCCTCTGACTATCCACCCTGTCTATGCCTCTCATAATTTTATAGATCTCTATCAGGTCTCCGTCTTTCCAGTGGAAAGAATCCTAGTTTCTTCAACCTCTCCTCAAAGCCAACACCTTCGAGAACAGACAACATCCTGGTGAACCTTCTTTGTACTCTCTCCAAACTTCCACGTCCTTCTGCTGGTGTGGTGACCAGAACTGCATGCAGTACTCCAAATGCGGCCTAACCAAGGTTTTATATAGCTGCAACATGATTTCCCATCTCCTGTACTCAATGCCCTGGCTGATGAAGGCAGGCATGCCATATGCTCTCTTAATCACCTTGGCCTTAGACTGGGAGAATGAGAGGAAATGATGCAGAGCAGGGAAAATTGAGAGAAGAGGAATTGGGGTGGGACAGAGAACAGCTCTCAGCAGATGGCCATAATACAGAGTTCAGGGAAAAATCCTTCAACTTGAATCTCAGAGAGTGATAGTGTGTCAGATGTCTGCACTTCAGTAAGATCATTCTCATTGGAATCAGCCACTGTTGCAGCCACACTTACAGCTGCAGAGCAGGGGAAGTTCTGCATTGCCAGCGGCTGTGGTCATCAACTATGCGTTGGGCTCCTTCAAAGCTGGAGATGGAACATTTGCAACATCTTACGGTTTGCAGGCGTCCCTGCAGTGTGCCACTGACTGTATGCATATTGCTTTGCATATACTTAATGCCTCTGCAGTCTATATTAATATTCTATTCCTAGGAGCCTGGTGCTGCAAAAGGTGAAATGCATTTGCATCTGATTTACCATAATATGTTCCTCATGTAACTGCATGGATAAAAGGTGGTGTAGGGATAGAAAGCAAAGATTAGAAATAAATATTATTTTTCAGACTAGCAGAATCTGAGTAATGGCGTGCTTGAGACTTGTGCTGGTATCTGTTGCTTTTCATTCATGTTTTGGATATAGGTACAAGAGGAATAGTATTGAAATCTTCTAATGATGCCAAATTAGAAGACATAGCGAAATGTCAGGAAGAAAATAGGTGACTGCAGATGGTCATTGATAGGATTGAGCAAATGCAATTCTATGAAGAGAAAGGGGATTAATTTGAGAAAAAGAATGCAAACTGTATCCTAAATGATAAATTTGTTAATGAAATAGTAGTCGAGAGATTTCTGTGCTGACACATTTTTAAAGATGACAATGCGGTTAGAAAATGCGAAAAGGCAAATATTCTGATTCAACTTTTGATTTTGTCATTTATCATAATAAAATTCACAGCTGACCAAATTTAAGCACATAAGTAAATAAAAGCTACGTACTGCTGTTCAATTTCATAGGCAATATCATTGATTTCATCAGCCATTCTAGAGATCTCTTGGCGTGCTTGATCCTCTGCTGTATCTTCCACAGACTTCAACAAGATGTCCTCCAAATAAGAGTCCACTGTGGTCTGGTGTACCTTAACAACCTGTACCAGACAAGGATAACAGAAAACCACCCAAGAGTGAACAAATGGTTATGTTGATCATTTCCTTATGGGATTCTCACCATCACCAAATTTAATTGACCTGGAATGTTGACAGTAAACTTCTAGGCCAGAAAATTGGGCTCTATAGCACCACTGGTGCCTAGGGTGTGGAAGCCTTCAGGTCAGCAATTGGCACAATCGATGCTTTTGCATGGTGCTCAACACTGGGAAGGGTGCTAGCATGCATATGCTGGGAGCATCACTAAAGTGTGACATTAGTTAGCCATTCCAACTGATTTGATGCACTGTGCAAATCCAGAAAATACCCGTGCCAATTACTTACAGCTGAAAGGAACCTCACCCTCCCATCCATTATTGCTATTTAAGGAGCTAGCGATCCAACTTTCAGGTGTGGTGTTATTAACTTAGTTCAGCTAATGTAAAGCCTGTGAAAGTACTGCATTTTTTTGGTGAGGTTGTGTTGAATTAGTGCATCCATATAAGGCGGCCAGAGGATTTGGTCACATGTCCAAACTAAGTCAGCATTAGGTTTGGGAGCTATAGTTGCAATGCCTCCGTGTCAATGAAGACCAGTGAAATCTCACGGTAAACACAAGGTCTAACATAAATAAGGAAACCTACTGCTGATTACCATCTACCACCCTCCGTCAGCTGATGAGTTTGTACTCCTCCATGTTGAATACTAATTGGAAGAACCACCAAATGTGAGAGGACACACAATGTTCTCCGGATAGGTAACTTATCAAGAGTGGCTCAGTAGCACTATTACTGACAGAACTGATAGAGTCCCCAAGGACATATCTGCCAGCCATCTGTTTCTTTATAGCCTGATAATCTTTATTATGTAGACACCATAATGAATCATTAATAATAATTTATAATTAATAATTAATGAATTAAATTAATACTCATTTTGTTGTACAGTAAAGTCCAGCCTTTTGCAACTTCCTTGTTCGTGTATTCATTTACTTTGCATCACCCATCACCTGAGTAATTGTTTGCTTATCCGCATTCTCTTTGCCTTCCCTCCTCTTTCCCCGAGGAGATGGCAGCCGTGACAGAGCAGAGACCTCGACAAGTTTTAATGGAAAGAAGGTGTTGAAGTTTCTGGAAGCAAATTCCTTCCATAAGTCCTGGCTGTGGACACTGAATTCTCATTTTTAAGCATCTTTCCAACAGTGTTGAAAAAAGCAGTGCCTGGAGTGGTTGCAGCTGAAGTTCAAACTGAATGGAGAGATTAACCTGGAAATGTCTGAATCTCCGAGTAAGAAGTCTCACAACACCAGGTTAAAGTCCAACAGGTTTATTTGGTAGCAAATACCATAAGCTTTCGGAGGACAGCTCCTTCGTCAGATGGAGTGGATATCTGTTCTCAAACAGTGCAAACAGACACAGAAATCAAATTACAGAATACTGATTAGAATGCAAATCTCTACAGCCAGCCAGGTCTTAAATGTACAGACAATGTGGGTGGAGGGAGCATTCAACACAGGTTAAAGAGATGTGTATTGTCTCCAGACAGAACAGCTAGTGAAATTCTGCAAGTCCAGAAGGCAAGCTGTGGGGGTTACTGATAATGTGACATAAATCCAACATCCCGGTTTAGGCCGTCCTCATGTGTGCGGAACTTGGCTATCAGTTTCTGCTCAGCGACTCTGCGCTGTCGTTGTCATGAAGGCCGCCTTGGAGAACGCTTACCTGAAGATCCAAGGCTGAATGCCCGTGACTGCTGAAGTGCTCCCCCACAGGAAGAGAACAGTCTTGCCTGGTGATTGTCGAGCGGTGTTCATTCATCCGTTGTCGTAGCGTCTGCATGGTTTCCCCAATGTACGGTGAAGATGTTTTTCCCCAATATTTGATTTCTGTGTCTGTTTGCATTGTTTGAGAACAGATATCTACTCCATCTGACGAAGGAGCTGTGCTCCGAAAGCTTATGGTATTTGCTACCAAATAAACCTGTTGGACTTTAACCTGGTGTTGTGAGACTTCTTACTGTGCTTACCCCAGTCCAACGCCGGCATCTCCACATCATGAATCTCCGAGACCAGAGCTGCAAAAACGACTCTGTTCAATTTTGAAACATTCGCTGCTTTTGTTTGTCAGCTTTGAGGTGATTTGTGTTTTTCTTAAATGAGGATTGTCTCTTTTTTAAATTTTCACTACACGTCTTGTATTGTTTGGAGGTTCCTCCCTTCTGTTGTATAAGGTACTGTACCACAATTTGTTGCAGAGTAATTGCACAAACCAATGTCACCCTCACATTGCTGGAACCTGTCTAAATGATTCCTATTGAAAAACATCTTCACCGTTCATGATGTTGCCATTTGCAAGATTCAGCAACCCCTGCAAACCTAATGCAATATAACTTTACATTGCAAGTATCTAACCTGTTTGAAAATTTCATCTTCCTCCCTCCTACGTCTCTCCTCTACTTGACGTAAGCCACTTTCTTCTGCCTCTCTGATCCGCCGGCGACGCTCGGCTATCATAACAATTGCATGGATGCGTCGTTCCTCCTGCAGCCGGAGCAGCTCCTTATTCAGGAAGTCAAACATGTCTGCAAGTACACGACCTTCAACGTGAGAGAGATAATCTTCCATTGTAGAATGCTGTAGCAAGACAAAAATAAATTGTACTAATTGTAAAAGTTTATAATGGTCTGTTGCAAGAACAATCATTGGTAAAGATTAAGAATCCAGTCTAACAGAAACTTGACTTGCTCTGCATTATATTCTTTTTTTCTCGTTTAAATGTCAATGATGTTCTGAAGTATTATATCTACCTACAATTTTATTTCATAATGTATATTAGAAGCACCTGAAACAGAGTGGCCTAGAAATTCAATGATGCAGCACCCAATTTACGGATGTAAAACTGGCACCGAAGCATTCAACATTGCGAGTGGGGTGTGCACATGTTCTACATCGGAAGCGTGAAGCACGTTTCCGATGTAGAATACATGATTTCGGCATCACAAGGAAAATCCATATTGATTTAAGCATCACAAGGGAAATTCAAGTCCCGATTGAAACAGGTGTCAGACACTTTCGATTCACAAATAAAGCACCATTTGATGCTTCCTTTACCACGGTGGTTTGCCCTGAATGTTGCTGGCACTGGGTTGACTGTATTCAGGAAAATAAATCCTATGGTCTAATCGGTAGCCTTAAAGGGGCGACTGGAGACCACAAAAAGAAATGTGAGCTTTTAGAAAAATATTTATCAGAATGTGGAGCTCTTTATTATTTCCAATCTTATTTCACAGGCTTTATAAATACCTGCACTGGATAAATCAATAGGCCATTCATATTACATGACATTTATCACAATCATAAATAACAAAGAAAGCATAACATCCCAATAGAACCGATTTCCATTAAATATTACAAATCTTGTTGGGTTACCTTTTGCTGCTTTAGATTTTGTTCATGTTGCAAGGCCAATATAGACTGCATTTCTGCTTGCTTCAGTAGTTGTCTGTCCTCTTGGAGTGCATGAGTTGTACGGAGTTCCTGGATCAGCTCTATGCGCTTTTCCTTGCCTTCAAACATCTGCAAGATTATGGATTGCATTATTGTTGTCCCATAACTCCAAGATTACCATTAGTGCTTTTCATTTTACCCAAACTATTCCCACGTCAACACTCCAACTTCAAATTGGATGAGTCATAGAACCATATAGGTTTACAGCATAGAAACAGGCTCTTCGGCCCAACTTGTCCATGCTGCCCTTTTTTTTTTTAAAACCACTAAGCGTTTATCCCTCTATACCCATGTAACTGTCTATATGCTTTTTAAAAGGCAAAATCATGCCCACCTCTACTACTACCTCTGGCAGCTTGTTCCAGACACTCACCACCTTCTGTGTGAAAAAATTACCCCTCTGGACCCTTTTGTATGTCCCTCTCACCTTAAACTTATGCCCTCTAGTTTTAGACTCCCCTAACTTTGGGAAAATATGTCGACTATTTAACCGATCTGTGCTCCTCATTGTTTTATAGATCTCTATAAGATCATCCCTAAGTGTCCTACGCTCCAGGGAAAAGTGTCCCAGTCTATTTAGCCTCTCCTTGTAACTCAAACCATCAAGTCCCAGTAGCATCCTAGTCAATCTTTTCTGTACTTTTTCTAATTTAATAATATCCTTTCAATAATGGTTAGAATAGCCGGACTGTGCAGTCAGCCAAACTGCCAGCATTGATACTTTGTTGTCAGAAAGCGCAATTTAACTGAAGCAACCTGTATGTCCTTCCCACCTGTAGGCACTGTGTTACTATTGCAGAACTTTATCAAACAGTGAGAACCGACAAAATCATATCGCTTTGCACAAACAAGTAACAAGTGAAGAGGGCACTCAGTAGCGCCTGGTTAACTCAATGTTTTTACAATTACGCAGCACTTCTTTAAATCTTTTCCCTGTCTAGTTGACACTCTAACAATAAGGCTAAGAAAATAAATATTTTTATTAAGAGTTACCATCTCACTGAGGACGCTTTAGGCCAATCCACATCCAACAACCTGCTTTGAAAATGCTGCTCACATTTTGAAGTTGTAATAAATGGCAGCACAGCAGCTGAGACAATCCACAACATTCTAAATTAAACAACCCATAATATTCTAAAAGAAAAAGTCAATTTCTCCGGTCTCCCAATGTTAACAGGTGGATCCTTTTTTTAGAAAATCCAGGATCCAGATCTGCATCTTCAACAAAAACAAGGCAATTCTTCCTTGGGCCATGCCCTATCTGTGTACCAAGTTTCATTGAAATCGTTACATTAGTTTTTGAAATATATTGTTTACAGACAAACAGTCAAACAGAGACAAAAACATTACCTCTGCTACCTTCAGTACCCTTCCACTCTGTCATCATAGATTCAAATTCTCCCAAAGTACACAATGCCCTATTTCACCATTTTGATTCTAAGTGCTTGGTGGACTTGAAACTGTTTTAGATCCGTTCTCAGGCCCCCCCCCATACGCACGCTGCCTGCAAAAATATCAGCGATTCCCAATTCCGCTGCAGAAGTCTATGGGTGGGGTTAACACACCTAAAATCATGCAGCTCCGATCGGCGGCTCCAACTGTGCATGCGCAGAGAAAAGAATGATAGAATGTGGCTCTCCTGCCACATCGCTCCCGGGTCGGATAATGCCTCCCCCGGTCCCCACAGACATTGCCTCATCCCTATAACATTACTGACCCCCTTGGCCCCCAACCCACCCGCAACTCAGACCGATCGCGACCCCCCCTCCCCCCCACCGATCACAGGGAGAGTGGCAGCGGACCCCCTTTTCCCCCTCACTGATCTTAGGCAGAGTGGCAGCGGACCCCCCCCCTCCCCCTCACTGATCACAAGCAGAGTGACAGCGGCTGCCCCCTCCCCACGCCCACCGATCTCAAGCAGAGAGCCGTTGGACTCTCGGCACTTATCTCATCATTAGCTGGAGCGTGCAAATCAGACTTTTGTCGAGCATTTCTGTTTTGCGCCGAATCTGGATGGGGAACGCGGTGGTAAAGCGGGAAGTGCCGGTAAGGTTGAGCATGCAGCTCATTAAGTCAATTTAAATGCATGTATTTAAATAGCATCGCACCCGTTTTGGGTGTGGTCCCAATCGCGGCCATTTTCAGACCTTGGTAAAGGGGGAATCGGCACGGAGGCAGGGGCAGATCACACTACTTGCCTCACACCTGACTTTACCAAGCTTTTGTGCCCGTGATGGTAAAATCAGGCCCTATATGTCATAATCTATAAAGATTTTATAAAAACATACCATATTCTGAACAGTCCTTCCTCTTATTAATTTCTGCAGGTAAACGATAGCCAGATATTCCTCCTCTTCTCCCTTAAATAGAGAAATTAGAACAGATATCGAGTGAAGGTATTGTCCATTATATGAAATCTTTCACTTCACATGCACATTGCGTTTAAGAAGCTTAGGGTATAGTCCTAATGTTTAAAATATGATACTGAGTCTTATGAATTAAAACATAATATCATTGAATATTTGACAAAATTCTGCAGACTTGTAGTACAGGAGGAGGAATAATGCATTGGAAACCAAGTATACACAGAGGAATTTAAGGTAGTCAAAGTTTTAGTTGTTGCCTCTAATTAGTAAGCTGTTTATTGTAACAAAGATTCCAACAAAAAAACCCAGCCAATATCAATTCAGCTGTTATCCAATGCTTGAGGTGAATAATTTGTTCTACTCGAGTATTAAATTTCTATACTACACAATTTTTCAATTCTTTCCCCTCCCTCCTCTTCCCGCTCCTTTGAGGTGACAAAAGAGGAATATTTTGCCTCCTTCTACCTCCAATGTGGCCCATGGGATGCATTTTCCAAATTCTAATAGGATGTGAATGTTTAGGTGATGTTGGGCAACATCCTTTCCATCATTATGCCATCATGTTCACGGCATCCAAAGTTGCCTAAAGGGTGAGATTTATAATTTGAATAGCCGCGTTGACAGATGCATCCTATCACAGAGTAATCAATTCAACCTACCAGATTCTGAATGAGACCCAAGGAAAATCCAAGACATGATTTTCGTAGCTTTAAAATTTCTTACAAATTTGATCATCTCCAACTGTGTTGCCAGTCACGCAATGACATTGCATAGCATCACAGCAAGCTTCATCTTTCCCCTACCTGGCAACTTAACTGCATGCTGCATAATGTATAATCACCTACTGATCTGGATGAACTGCAGACTTTTCACCTGCCATTCATTGTGTATATTCTCCTTTGACTCAAAATTTCTGAAGATTGCTTTTGTTTCTTGGGGATGATAGCATAGATTACAAGGGACCACATCTGTATGGCACAAGATCTCATAAATGGAAACTCATCCTTTCATATAATAATGTGGTGGAAGCATTGGAAGGTGAAAAAAAAATAGTAACATAACTCCCACTCACTCCAAGTCAGGCATACACAAAATCACACAACCAGCATTTGTAGTTAGTATTTTGTAATGCAAGTTCTGATGGAAGGTGTGTCTAGGATCCAGCATTAACATTCGTCCTTTCTCTTGTTATATGCAAGACCCAGGACAATATCTCACAGCATTTCGTATCAGACTTGGTACTGATTGGTGGAGTTTTCCTGGTCTGGTGGTGGGTAGTTTAAAATTTAGAGTGAAGGCAAAAGTCAGTTACTGCTGGCAGGAAAATAAGTTGGAATCTTCCCCTCCCAACTGTCATGGCAAGTTGAATTTCCTACTAACTCATGGTGGGAACCACATTTACATGGATCTCCATATCATAAATACTCACTAAAAACCCAACTCGCCAAAATCACGTTCTCCCTCCAGATCCAATTGCGCTATCAGTAGCTAACTAGAGTCTTCCAGATAATCTGAGCCTTCACTTCATTCAAAACTTTGAGGTTTCTACATAACAGCATTAATGTACATCTGTGTGCTGCCATACCTCAGGGCTGATCCAATTCAGTTCCTGTCTGCTCACTGTCCGGCCGGGCCAGAGGAAAGGGAAGAGGTAGACTGTGGGCAGAGGCATGACTGTAAGCAGGGTATGGGGAAGGTTGACAGGAGACAGGAAGGCAAGATAAGGAAGGCAGAGGCATGACTGGGTGGGGAGGGGGGAGGAGAAAAGATGCTGACAGGAGGTAGAGAGGTAAGAGGCGCACACAGATACATGACTGGGGCGGCAGCTATTTAAAAGAGGGGAGAAGTGTGTCCTAGGGCTGTGTGTCTAGGGGCAGAAATTAAAGACAATCCTGGGGCTGTGCAGACCATTCTACAGGGCTATGCATAGCATGCATGCCTTGACCATGCTCTGTGGGGGGAGGCGGTGGTGAGGGACTGTCTGAGCAATGTTTCAAACGACACAGCATCTCTAACCTTTTGCAGGAGAGGGGGGGATTTTCAGATTTCCATTGCTTGTGTGTGTGAAAAAGTGCCATGTGATCCTGTTCCCAAGTGGCATATATCTATGTTTTGACTAATTGTCTTCCTCTGCCAAAGGGATTGGTTTCACTGTATTTAATGACTTGGTTTTATTATTTAAAACATCTCAATTAGATTACCCCTCAATTTTCTAATCTCAAAGAGAAAACAAATGATCTGGAAATTGGGCTTTGTTGTACCCGTTTCTCAGGTAGCCAAAATGGCAGCTAGAAAATGCACACAAACTTCTGACCAGAAGTACACTGATGACCATATTGGGTGATGACCTTTACCCATCCTGCAGCAAATGTTAAGGCATTTATTTGCACATGAAAGAGCCTAAGACATGAGGAGGTTGGAGATCCACACTCCAACACTGGCTTGCTCTGAGGCAGCCAGTGCCATTGTGAACTTGAGAAATCCTGCTGATCAAGAAGGTAAGTAATTTATTTATCTGTAGAGCCATAAGGAGCAGGAATGCTCTTAATGTTCCCGATTCCCAATTCTGGGCCCGACCCCTATTCCCGCTTCATCCTTCCCACAGCTCTGAATCCTAATCAGCCTCCCCACTCCTCATTTTCCTAAACTTGCGGCGGAATGTTCCCATCCCGCCCGGCATGGGAATCGTAATGGGTGGGGACGGACCATGCAAAGGCCTGTTAACCTCGGATGGGATTTTCTTGGGGTGAGGGTGAGCACAGCCAGAAAATCCCAGCTGAATTTTCTGGCCGGCAGGTCACTGGCCCCAGCTATGAAACCCCAGCTAGATTGAGGACTGCTGTGACATTAAAAAGTGGCCAATTTTTCATCATGACCCTCTCTTGGGCAAACCAATGTCAGAGTGAGCACCTAAAACAGGTATTAGATGCTTTACATTAACAAGTAAGGGCTTAACACCAGCAGGCATGAGTACAGTTTGTCATTTGCCAAGATCTTGGAGCCAACACAGGCATTATGACAATGAGGCCCAAAAATTCGATTTGGGCCCAAAGATTCGATGCTCTTATATTTATTTATAAGTTATGAGGTTTAAACACATAATTCAACCCTTTAAACCTTAGTATAATTCTGGTGAATTTATACTGTTTCCTCCCCAAGACCAATATATCATTCCTGAGGTTTGGTGTTCATAACTATATTCTGTACTTCAGATATTGTGTAATGTATCACTGAAAGATCAATTCCTCACATTTATATTCCTACCCCCTTGAGTTAATGAAGAGGAGGGATGAGGAATGGCACCAGCCATATCAAGGGTATGCATTTTGTTTTTTTTAAAAAAGGTTCCTTAAGTTTCTTAAATGACTAACAAATTGCTGCATGGATCCAAAAGGTGAATTACTATTCTTTTCCTTAAGGTGGCCCTGTCATGCAACATTATGCCACATAACTATGTACACATCTCCACTGTTAAGTGCAATACCTTCAAAGTGCCATGTCTGTTCAGCATTTTAACTGTATTAGAGATGCAGGGCTCAACTAACAATGCTTATGAAATTATTTTGAATAATTCCACATTGTTTCAAAAGTACAATCTTAGTAAATTCCACTTTAACGATTGTAAAATACAATTCATTGATGAATGTTAGTGGAGAAGGAAAGATAGGGGAGTTATAACCAATTTAGAAATTACATTGCACAATAGCGCCAAACAAAAACTTAGCACGTTCATCTGTTCAGTAATGGATGGTTAAACCATTTATTGTAAAAGGGCAGACAGAGGAGCTTGATATGAACATATTGCATGAGGTCAGTTGCAGGCTGTACACTGCATTGACACTTATAACATTTGTAATACCCACTTCGAAATTACCCAGAATTACCACCTCAGTTTCCTACAGCTTAAGGAGACCTTCATCACCTAACCCAGGATAGTATCAGCGCCATTTTTATCTCTGTTTCCACTTGAATACCATGACATAGATCGGGGAGGTGATGGCCTAATGGTATTATCGCCAGACTATTAATCCAGAAACTCAGTTAATGTTCTAGGGACCTGGGCTCGAATCCCACCATGGCAGATGCTGGAATTTGAATTCAATTCTAAAATAAATCTGGAAATAAGAATCTACCGATGACCATGAAACCATTGCCGGAAAAACCCATCTGGTTCACTAATGTCCTTTAGGGAAGGAAATCTACCGTCCTTACCTGGTCTGGCCTACATGTGACTCCAGAGTCACAGCAATGTGGTTGACTCTCAACTGCCCTCCAAGGGCAACTGGGGATGGGCAATAAATGCTGGCCCAGCCAGCGGCACCCAGGTCCCATGAATGACTAACAAAAACCATAGATGGCACAATGGTGTATTTTGCAAAATGCAGAGGGTCACTGGTGCCAGTACTAATCAATTGAAATGATTTAAATCTACTGAGCTGCCAAATTGAGTAAAAGCACCAGGTCATCAGTGTACGTGATATATGCTGAAACGGGAATAAGTTGCATCTTCCTTTCATTTGGGAATATAATTGGTCAGCTTCTCTGTCGCAATTTGCCCAGTGGAGCAAAGCTTTTCATCGACCAAAGCTAGTCCATTTTAATGTTTATTATTCTTCATTTTGAAGATAATGCAGAGGAAAGTAAAGGGTAGCATTTCTATTTTTTTCGCTTACCTCAGGTGGTGGCTTAACTGTGGGTGTTGGAGGACGAGCAACAGGTTTTAAAATCTTGAACAGAAAGCGAAGTGGCTTTTCTGGCTTTTCTCCTTTAAATTTTGCTTCCTGGATGGCCTGAATTTTATGGATACAAAGATCAGTGTATTTACCACCATTCTATAGGGTATTTTGCTTTCTTAATGTAGAATCTGTTTCTTAAAATCAAAACCATGTAGCATAACATTTTCAAAACAACATGTCCAATGTGAGTTTACAATATTGGAGAGGGGAGTGAAGAGAGGGATGGAGGGGAGAGTAGGAAGGTGAAGGAGGAGTCTTTTGGAGGGTCACTGGGCTGAAATGCTGCTCAGAATGGAGATGGTGTATGTAGGTCCAAGATTTTGCTAAGAAGGGGGATAAACTTTTGCTGGTGGGGGCGGGAATTCCCGTTCACTGGTGTCAAATTCCTTTCCAGTGAGTGGTAGATTATGAAAGCTTTCTCAGTGGCAGTGGGAGGAGAAGGAAATATGTGAAACCAAGTTCAGTGATGGGTTAGCCGTAGTCAAAATTCTCCTCAGTGAGGTAGGGAGGGCGTGTCAATTTTAGCATGCCATTCCTGGTCACCTGGGGATGGGCAGGACACCTAATACTCTCTGCTCCCTAGTGAGGTCAACTATATTACTATAAAAGCTTGTTAAGAGTTTGTTTGAAGGACAAGGGCTATCCCTTGAAAAGGAGGTTAATCAGCCCTCTGCAGAAGATCCAGACAGAGGAACAGAGGTGATACAATCAATGCAACCTGATGAGTAAAATAGCCATTGAGTGGGGGTGGGGAGTCATTGGGCTTCCAGAGATGTGATTCCAGTGCCTAGGCTGGCCCTCCATGGATCCTGAGAGTGAAAGCGTGGCCCTTTGAAGGGGCGATTGTTTATGGGTCACATAACCTTCTCAGGGCCTATCGGAACAGAGCACATGAACCTCAGCCTATCAGGTGGAAAGGGCATGGGTCTTGTTAGGGGGAACCTGCAGTGCGAGCCAAGGAGTCAGTGGGACTAGACCTGTATCTGTACCGAGCTTACTTGCATATTGCTTTAACCATCGTTCAACAAATCACCGTTGTGATTTAAGGTTTCTTTATCCTGTTACCTTGCATAACAACATTGGCAACGAGAATAAATCTTCCCTGGCCCTTCTGATTGGATCTGAAGCAAGTGACCCCTTTACATGTGTATCTGTCATGGGCTTGATCTCCCCCACAATGAGAATACTCGTCAAATCCTTGTGGCTGACCTCTTCCTCTTCTTGCCTACAGTCACCAAAACGTCAACATTTGGAGGGGGAAGGGCGTGACCCCGAATAACCTGTGCATACCAACTTTAGTCGAGTAGCTACGCCATTGTTCAGGAAAATCACCCATTTGATCCAGAGGTTGAAAATTGGGGCCAGTACATCGAATAATTTTAATATTTTTTTTGCAGCTAACAAAATAACTTCCAGAGAAAGTTATTTCACTTATGGATTGTGACCCACAAATATATAACCTCATAAGAAGCCTAACAAACATTGCTGAAGGCACCAAATACAAAATCCTTTGACCAGCTAGTCGCACTAGTGAGGGACCATTACAATTATTATGCAGCACTATGGATTCCATTCAGTCCCATACTACCCCTCTTTCAATGGGTTGGCAGAAAGGGCAGTACAAACTTTTAAGGCATCGATGCGGAAACAATCCAAAAGATTACAACTACCGTTAGCCAATTTTCTGCTCTCATATAATACCACCCCTCATACTACCACAAGCACTACACCAGCCGAATTGTTGCTGGGTCAATGCCTTAGAATCTGCCTTGACCTCGTTTTCCCAAACTTGGCAAAGCGGATGGAGGCTAACCAAGTTTCACAGAAGGAATACCACAATTTAGCTAGGGAGGCAGGTCATTTGATGTGAATTACTTAGTTTTTGTTTGGTACTTTTGGGGCGGTGGGGTGGGGCAACGTGGACACCCAGGAAGATAATTGCAAGGACTTGCCCAGTATTTTATATCATCAACCCACAGGGCCACGAAGTGTGGAAGATCACATCAAAAGGCAGGAAGCTGTAGCCCTCGACCACCAGTTGTCTGGACCGGTAGTAGAGTCCAGTGTGCCAGCAGCTGAGTTGGTACTAGCAGAATCTAGTGCTCCCCAAGAAGAATCTCATCTGTCAGCAGAAGCAGAGGAAGATGGCACCAGCCATAGCTCAATGTCTGAAACTGTCAACCTATCTACCACTGTCATAGACATGGGAACTGTGGATATTCCTTTTATCTGAAGCAAAGCCTCATTATGTGACCTTTCTCACTCCATTCAGTTGCATATGGTGCATTTGGTCTCATGCCTTTCCTCCCCAACTCTCCTCAGTGGCCTCTGAAATCTGGGAGATAGTGGCTGTGAAGTTACGCAGGACGCAGCACACCACCACAAACATGGAGGTACTCGCGGATGTGTACTGCAGAGGTCTCCTAAGTGGTCCAATCAGTGAAATCTCTGCTTTAGGCACCCGATGGCTTTCTCTCTTGGCTCCATACCTCTTGTTGAAGGCCCTCTGACCTTGTAATGGAATTGTGGAAGGTGGTTATGAACCATGTTTGGTGGGGAGTTCTCCTGTCGCTGAGCAGCCACCCTGTCTTGGAAGCCCCAAGGTGATGGGAATTGCGGACTGCCATAGGATTAAAGTATTGTGTTCTGCTGCCAGGATTCATCAAGATGAATTTCTTGTTGCAGAACAACTGCATATTGACCAAGTGGTGGCCCTTGCCATTGTGATATCACTTCTATAACTGATACAGGGCTCCCACCAACCCACATGCATGCAGTTCATGGTGCCCTGCATCATTCAGAGGCCTACTAACCTGGCTAAACCACATATCCTTTCATTTTGGTCTTCGCCCCTCAAGGAGAAGACGATGAGGTTCTGTCTCCTGCTGTTGAGCACCTCCATCACCTCAGATATTTATGTGGATAGCCAATTATGACATGTTGCTAATGTCACCTGCTCCCACATTTCTTCTAAATTTCTGAAAACAAAATTACAAAACACGAACCAATAAGCTCTCAAATTAACACCTGTTCACGAACATATACCTTGTGAATTTTAGCCAGCTCCATCTCTTGTCGAGCAGCGTGCTTCAAGAGGCCATCCTTTGTTGTAGCTTTTGGTTTCTGAATTCGTATACGTGGTTGAGTAACAAAATCTGGTAAAGCTTCCTCCAACTCTAGTATACCTAAAACAAATTGAAACGTACAGTAAAGGCCTGAAGGAGCTAAAAAAAAAGTTGTTATTAGTAAAAGTTCCTTTCAATTTTTTAAGCAGAACCTATACCGGTATACTTTTTGTAACTTTGTGCCTTTCATTTATATGGAGTAGAGAAAAGGACTGAATCTTGTGCCCTCACCTATGGTGAGTGTGGTGATGGGAGGGGGTAATTAATCTGGCATTTTGCACCTTAACCCCAATTAAATTGATGGCAGGAAGCCCCTTGGACAGCCTTCCTGGCCGTAGACTAATTGAAGCCCTTAAGTGGATAAATAATGCCCACTTAAGGGCTTCATTCCACCACTGCTGTTATTCACCCTGGCGTGTTTGCTCTCAATGCCCAGGGTGTATGTGGGCCCTCACTCAAAGGCATTTCATTTCTAGTTGATGGGTGGTGAATGTTAAAAGCTACCCCCTGTACCTGCTGCCAGTTTCTCATGCACATGTGCAGCCAACTCTGCTCAACCACAAGGAGCAGGAGGTTGACTGGCACTCTAGACCCACAAGGCACTAACTGTATAAGTAGTTCAGCAGGTGGGCAGTTGGGAAGGGGAATCCAACAACAAGCCAAAGTGGTGTGGGAGAAAGAATGGCTGCTGAATCAGTGGGGGGAGGGAGTTTGGGAAGAAGTGCTCATGTACAAGTATGTGGAGGGGTTGTGTGTTGGGGAGAGGAGGAGGGGTTGTGTGTTGGGGAGAGGAGGAGGGGTTGTGTGTTGGGGAGAGGAGGAGGGTTGTGTGTTGGGGAGAGGAGGAGGGGAGAGGAGGAGGGGAGAGGAGGAGGGGAGAGGAGGAGGGGAGAGGAGGAGGGGAGAGGAGGAGGGGAGAGGAGGAGGGGAGAGGAGGAGGGGAGAGGAGGAGGGGAGAGGAGGAGGGGAGAGGAGGAGGGGAGAGGAGGAGGGGAGAGGAGGAGGGGAGAGGAGGAGGGAGAGGAGGAGGGAGAGGAGGAGGGGAGATGAGGGGAGGGGAGGGGAGATGAGGGGAGGGGAGGGGAGATGAGGGGAGGGGAGGGGAGATGAGGGGAGGGGAGGGGAGATGAGGGGAGGGGAGGGGAGGGGAGGGGAGGGGAGATGAGGGGAGGGGAGATGAGGGGAGGGGAGGGGAGATGAGGGGAGGGGAGGGCAGATGAGGGGAGGGGAGGGGAGATGAGGGGAGGGGAGATGAGGGGAGGGGAGGGGAGATGAGGGGAGGGGAGGGGAGATGAGGGGAGGGGAGGGGAGGGGAGGGGAGATGAGGGGAGGGGAGGGGAGATGAGGGGAGGGGAGGGGAGATGAGGGGAGGGGAGGGCAGATGAGGGGAGGGGAGGGGAGATGAGGGGAGGGGAGATGAGGGGAGGGGAGGGGAGATGAGGGGAGGGGAGGGGAGATGAGGGGAGGGGAGGGGAGATGAGGGGAGGGGAGGGGAGATGAGGGGAGGGGAGGGATGAGGGGAGGGGAGGGGAGATGAGGGGAGGGGAGGGGAGATGAGGGGAGGGGAGGGGAGATGAGGGGAGGGGAGGGGAGGGGAGATGAGGGGAGGGGAGGGGAGATGAGGGGAGGGGAGGGGAGATGAGGGGAGGGGAGGGGAGATGAGGGGAGGGGAGGGGAGATGAGGGGAGGGGAGGGGAGATGAGGGGAGGGGAGGGGAGATGAGGGGAGGGGAGGGGAGATGAGGGGAGGGGAGGGGAGATGAGGGGAGGGGAGATGAGGGGAGGGGAGGGGAGATGAGGGGAGGGGAGGGGAGATGAGGGGAGGGGAGGGGAGATGAGGGGAGGGGAGGGGAGATGAGGGGAGGGGAGGGGAGATGAGGGGAGGGGAGGGAGATGAGGGGAGGGGAGGGGAGATGAGGGGAGGGGAGGGGAGATGAGGGGAGGGGAGATGAGGGGAGGGGAGATGAGGGGAGGGGAGATGAGGGGAGGGGAGATGAGGGGAGGGGAGATGAGGGGAGGGGAGATGAGGGGAGGGGAGATGAGGGGAGGGGAGATGAGGGGAGGGAGGGGAGATGAGGGGAGATGAGGGGAGATGAGGGGAGATGAGGGGAGGGGAGATGAGGGGAGGGGAGGGGAGATGAGGGGAGGGGAGGGGAGATGAGGGGAGGGGAGGGGAGATGAGGGGAGGGGAGGGGAGATGAGGGGAGGGAGGGGAGGGGAGATGAGGGGAGGGGAGGGGAGGGGAGATGAGGGGAGGGGAGGGGAGATGAGGGGAGGGGAGGGGAGATGAGGGGAGGGGAGGGGAGATGAGGGGAGGGGAGGGGAGATGAGGGGAGGGGAGGGGAGATGAGGGGAGGGGAGATGAGGGGAGGGGAGGGGAGATGAGGGGAGGGAGGGGAGATGAGGGGAGGGGAGATGAGGGGAGGGGAGGGGAGATGAGGGGAGGGGAGGGGAGGGGAGATGAGGGGAGGGGAGGGAGATGAGGGGAGGGGAGGGAGATGAGGGGAGGGGAGGGGAGATGAGGGGAGGGGAGGGGAGATGAGGGGAGGGGAGGGGAGATGAGGGGAGGGGAGGGGAGATGAGGGGAGGGGAGGGGAGATGAGGGGAGGGGAGGGGAGATGAGGGGAGGGGAGGGGAGATGAGGGGAGGGGAGATGAGGGGAGGGGAGATGAGGGGAGGGAGATGAGGGGAGGGGAGATGAGGGGAGGGGAGATGAGGGGAGGGGAGATGAGGGGAGGGGAGATGAGGGGAGGGGAGATGAGGGAGGGGAGATGAGGGGAGGGAGATGAGGGGAGGGGAGATGAGGGGAGGGGAGGGGAGATGAGGGGAGGGGAGGGGAGATGAGGGGAGATGAGGGGAGATGAGGGGAGGGGAGATGAGGGGAGGGGAGATGAGGGGAGGGGAGGGGAGATGAGGGGAGGGGAGGGGAGATGAGGGGAGGGGAGGGGAGATGAGGGGAGGGGAGGGGAGAGGGAGGGGAGACGGAGGGGAGGGGAGATGAGGGGAGGGGAGATGAGGGGAGGGGAGATGAGGGGAGGGGAGATGAGGGGAGGGGAGATGAGGGGAGGGGAGATGAGGGGAGGGGAGATGAGGGGAGGGGAGATGAGGGGAGGGGAGATGAGGGGAGGGGAGGGGAGATGAGGGGAGGGGAGGGGAGATGAGGGGAGGGGAGGGGGAGATGAGGGGAGGGGAGATGAGGGGAGGGGAGGGGAGATGAGGGGAGGGGAGATGAGGGGAGGGAGATGAGGGGAGGGGAGATGAGGGGAGGGGAGATGAGGGAGGGGAGATGAGGGGAGGGGAGATGAGGGGAGGGGAGATGAGGGGAGGGGAGATGAGGGGAGGGGAGATGAGGGGAGGGGGAGATGAGGGGAGGGGAGATGAGGGGAGGGGAGATGAGGGGTGGGGAGATGAGGGGTGGGGAGATGAGGGGAGGGGAGATGAGGGGAGGGGAGATGAGGGGAGGGGAGATGAGGGGAGGGGAGATGAGGGGAGGGGAGATGAGGGGAGGGGAGATGAGGGGAGGGGAGATGAGGGGAGGGGAGATGAGGGAGGGGAGATGAGGGGAGGGGAGATGAGGGGAGGGGAGATGAGGGGAGGGGAGATGAGGGGAGGGGAGATGAGGGGAGGGGAGATGAGGGGAGGGGAGATGAGGGGAGGGGAGATGAGGGGAGGGGAGATGAGGGGAGGGGAGATGAGGGGAGGGGAGATGAGGGGAGGGGAGATGAGGGGAGGGGAGATGAGGGGAGGGGAGATGAGGGGAGGGGAGATGAGGGGAGATGAGGGAGGGGAGATGAGATGAGGGGAGGGGAGAGGAGGGGAGAAGAGGGGAGAGAGCAAGCTTGTCTGTCAAAGGAGGCAGTTGGGCAAAGGTGTGTTGGGGAGCAGCATGGAGCAACTAGAAGCAAGAGCTTCCAGAGGTGGCAGTGTTGTAAAATGTCAACAGGGTTGAGGGGGTAGACTGTAAGCAAACATTTTCTATGTGAAATGTAATGAGGGACAAAGTATTGTATTTGGGCCTCCTTGACCCTGTTGATGCTGTGCGTGCTGTTCCCTTGAAGCTCTTCCTGTCTCAGAGTCCAATCTCCACAAACACCTCTCCTATCCCGGTCTCACCAGCATCACCCCACGTGGTCACTGATCTCACCACTTGCAATGCCACTCCCCCACGTCACAACCCCCTCCCCAGTAACAGTCTCATCAGCATCTTCCTCCACCTCCCCCCATGATGGATTATTTCAAACAATGCACATTTTCACACATTCCATAGTATTGGAAAATATTTGCATTCATAACTCTTCCAAGAATCACCTTCACAATAGCCACGTTTCGACACGAGAAACTACCATCATCCTCTCTGTGTCCTCTTGGATCATTTAAATGAGTTAAAAATGAGTTTATTTCCAAACCTAAATGGTGAACTAAATTTTATGCACTGGAAACGATACAAGAGATTTGGAACTCGAGGAATGTGTTATGTTTGGTGTATTCCATACAAATGCCAAGCAATAATCATCTTCGACAGCAGAGAAGCTAACCATCTTCCCTTGACATTCAATGACAGTGAGCAGCTCGTCTCCTGTCTCCCCAAAGCCTGTCCACCATCTACAAGACACAAATCAGGATGGAATACTCCCCACTTGCCTGACTGAGTGCAGCTCCAACAAAGTTTAAGATGCTCCGCACCATTCAGGGCAAAGCAGCCCACTTGTTTGGCACTCCTTACACCACTTTAAACATTCACTCCATCCAGCACTGATGCACAAAGACAGCAGTCGGTATCATCAACAACATGCAATGCAGTAACTCATCAAGATTTCTTCAACAGCATCTTCCAAACTCATGACCTCTCCTACCTAGAAGGGCAATAGATATAATGGGACACCACCATCAGCAAATTCCCCTCCAAGCCACACACAAACCTTACTTAGAACCATATTGCCTTTCCTTCACTGTCGCTGGCTGGATTAAAATCTTGGGACTCCCTTCCTAACAGCACTGTGGGTATTTCTGTATCGCATGGACTGCAGCAGTTCAAGAAAGCAACCTACATCACCTTCTCAAGGGCAGTTAGGGATCGGCAACAAATGCTGGTCCAGCCAGCAATGCCCACATCCCATGAACAAATACAGAAAAGGTTATAAAATTACTGGTACATTGTTGAGAATTGCCTGCTGGACGTTCAGGTGACAAAGGAATCCAAAACAGATCACACATTATATGCAGTTTGTAATTTATGTAATATTAACTTACCTTTATATGTGGATAGAAAACGACTTTTTACAATGAAACGATTGGAATTCTGATCTGGAAACTGGCCAATTCGAGAGACTGGTGCATAAACCTGTGAATCGTAATTTGCATAGTCCTGTATGAGGCTACGCCGCTCAAGCCTCCCCTCCACATTTCTCCTCTTAGCTGTTAGTTTTCTTATTTCTAGAAAGACAAATGTTAATAAATATAGATTACATTTTTATATAATTTAAACTTTGATCCTTTGTGCAAGAGATAAAAGTACAACATAGGGGACAAGTTTATCCAAACGGACCTGCACTCTGTGAGAAATGCATGTCACAGGTTGTTATTGAAAAAGGATTTAGCACGTCCCTTCAATTCAACCATGGCATTAGCATCCAGCTTTTGATTTCCCAATCGATTGGAGGATGGTGGGGGGAAATGTAGAACAGTGTGCCTCTTTTGTCAAAAGAAGGATTTCTAATTAAAGGGGCCTGACCAGTGGTTGGAATGGCTGAACTGTTTATTGATTCCAGTGATTCCAACAATTAAAGAAGTGGAAATGAGATCCCACACCCCTCCCCACCAATCCCAGGTCTCTGACTCTTACCGAGGGGTGGTTTGAGGAACTGAGATGAAGTGAATTTTCCAGCATTCTCCTGCACAACGTTACTAAGACCAACACACCTTGCGGCTCCATTCACTCCTCTCTTCCAGTCCCACCCTCACATCCCCTGAACAGCCAACGCTCACATTCGCCTCCAGCTTTGCGTTATTTCAAACCCATGCCTCCCAAACACCCTGCATAAATATTGCCCTTCCTTCCTCTCCACACAATCCATTTCTCACATTCACAAGCCTCTATGTTCTGTCTTTACACAAGAAAAGAGCACGGATCTCCAGGGAGAGGCAGATAACCAGGACTGACAAATGTGTTGGGGTGGAGGTTGGGGAGTTATGGTGGCCACCAGTGATAGCCACCTTTACAGCAATTGGAAATGTATTCCTACCTACTCACTGTGAAGAATTGCTGAACTGTATACTGATTCCTGAGGCTCCAGGAATCGATTGCCCACCAGGAAGTGGGGTATCAGCAATGACCTACCATAAAAACCTGAGGCTCTGGTGCTCATTCATCTCCTGTAGAACCTATGTTGGAGTTTCAGCTCCTTTGAGCCAGATCTACGTGGCCATTCCGTCTGTCCTGTGGAGTGGATGTGGTTGAGGAGAAGGCAGCCAGTGCCGTGGTGGTTCTCCTCTTGTGCCTCATCAGCAGTAGGCAGATCTGACTTGAGGTACTCCCATGCCAAAATGAAGACACAATGTGGAGATGCCGGCATTGGACTGGGGTGGGTAAGAGGTCTCACAACACCAGGTTAAAGTCCAACAGGTTTATTTGGTAGCACGAGCTTTCGGAGCGTTGCTCCTTCATCAGGTGAGTCTGGTATGAAAACTGGCATGAGGGAAGTGCAGATCAAAGTGAGTGAAATCCATGACAGATGAAGTGACTTCGAAGAAGTTGGAGAGCACCTGTCAAATAGTGAAAGTACACTCTCTGAAGAACTGCTGTGAGCTGCAGCACCTCGACATCTCTGCAGCTATTCAGTTTCGTTCTTTGGAGGCTTGTCAATTTCAGTGAAAAACCACTTCCCACTGTTCTCTCACCTGGCTGATTCTTGCATGCTCTAAACAGTTCAGGAAACCTGGTTTTAGCAGCCAGAATGCTGGATTAAATCCTCAATTAATTGGGGATTAAAATATTTTAATCAGTTCCCTGACAGCTCCACAGGTGTTGCCACCCACCCAGGTTTAGCCTGGAAGTGGGAGAGATCTAGTCTGGTCCCCAACGCAGACTTTCAGGGATTTAAACCCCCACCCTGCACCCAAACCCCCATCTGTCTCCTGCCCACCTCATCCCTCCATCCATCAGACCCCTGGGGCACACCTCTTCACCACCATCACCCCTTGGCAGTTATAATTCTGTCCATGGAATCATAGCATCTTAGTCTCAACAATTCTCATTCTAACATCAAAGTAATCAGTTAGGAATTTTGGTTCTTTTCCCAGAATTACTACAAAGATACTGACACCCCAAATCAGCAATATCTAACAGAAATTATGCTTGTATGAAACATTTTGTATGGGTAGCTGAACCTCCTTTTACAGCATTCTGACTTCAACAGAAAAGGGTAATTTAGTAAACTGTCACTATCTCCTTGCTTCTCTCGAATTCCTTATTTCATGCCCTCGCTTGCATCAGACACTACTTATATCCAACATCCAGAAACCCACCTCACACACACACAGCATTGCTGCGAGTCTCACACCCGCATCGCACTCACTGCTAGCTATTCAATCATGACAGCCGCATCACTCAGATTGCATCACACTTCCCTTTCTCATGCAGGGCTAGTGGCTCATAACCAGGAGCCCATCAGTGAGGGACAGGCCCAGCTGTATGTCCCTATGGAGGAGACGGTGGCTGTTATCATTGAAGTAGCCATGGCTGAGGTTGTGGCCAACTGTGGAACTGAAAGCATCAAAGGTAACAATAACCTCACACCTAATCCTCCTTCTCACATCCTCCTTCTCTCATCCCACAAACTCTTTGGATTTGAAAGTTGCAGATGGTATAAGTATGTTTCTCTTAATTTCTACCCTCTTCCCAGACCTCGATCTTGCCCTTGTGCCTGCAGTTCCAAAGAACTGCAACCAGCCCAGGCAGTGGTGGAACAGCAGGAAGTGAAAGAGCAGGAAGTTAGTGATGAAAAAGAAACATCAATTGCTCTTACACTCGCAGCCATCAGAAGATTTATGTATGATGAAACACCAGGCACTTTGACCTGCAGTCAGTTAAGAGACAAGAGAAGGACAAGTGCCACTTCACAATAGCGAGGTCCCACACAAGTTATTCCGTAAAACTCTCACGAGGACATCAAGGGGTCAACTGTGGGTACGCACAATGAAATGTTTGGTGCTCTGGCAGGCCTGTCAGAAAGCATACACACAATACCAAGCAGCATGGAGGAATCCAACAACAACTCTGCGCAGGGCTTTGTGCAGAGCTTTGGGAGATTCAACAATGACACTTGAGGACCCAACAATGAGGCAACAACATCGGGTGACTGACATCTTAAGATTCCATTGCAGAACAAACAGAAGCCACACAACGTGTGAGTATTGTAGTGGAAGTTCAGACTACTGGGAAGCAAAGTCAACTTGCTGCTCTCAGAAAGCTGAGAATGGTGCGCCACAAGCTGCCATTGTGTCTGGTGGTACTAGGACCCCAAAGAGGCTTTCAGAGGCGCACAACCATCCAGCAATCTGCCCTCCAGCAGATTACTAGGAATGCTAAGGCAACATCCCCAGAAAGGGGGCAGTGGCTGTATGGAACAGGAAGCTGTTGTCCTCTCTCTGGAAGACAGTCTTACTCCCACTCTGCTAGTCCACCAGTGCCTTTGCTGCTGCATGACAGACAGCCAGTCTAGTCTCCTGCTGCCCATGCTGAGATGATTCAGCCAAAAGTCAGGCCTTTTAGGGCATGTTTTACTCAAGATCATCCATTTACAGTCTCATCCATGAATGCTGGCAGCCTTCTGCCAGCCATGCTGCAGCTGCTGGGGTAACATTGTATAAAAATGTTAGTACATGTAAAGACACACAGAAAACAGCACCAACGAATCCACAAAGGTAATTAGCTTTTTAAAATTCTTTCATGGTACATGAGTGTCACTGGCAAGACAAGCATTTGTTGCTCATTTTTAATTGCCCTCAAGCTGATGGTGAACCACTTTCTTGAACTGCTACAGTCCATTTGGTGTCGATACAGCTTCTTACACCTGTTAGGAAGGGAGTTCCAAGATTTTGACCCTGTGACAGTGAAGGAACAACAACATAGTTTCAACTCAGGATGGTGTGTGGCTTGGAGGGGGACTTACAAGTGGTAGTGTTTCCATATATCTGCTGCATTTGTCATTCTAGTTGGTACAAGTGCCGTCAAAAGATCCTTTGTGAGTTGTTGCAGTATATCTTGTATGTGGTACACTCGGCTGCCATGCTGCATCAGTGAGGATGGGTGTGAATGAAGGCGGTGGATGGTGCACTGATCAAGCAGGCTACTTTGTCCTGTCAAGCTTCTTGATTGTTGTTGGAGTCACAGTCATTCATGCTAGTAGAGAGTTTTCCATCACTCTCCTGACTTGCGCCTTGTAAATGGTGCTTAGTTTTAGAGAGTCAGGATGTGAGTTCTCAGTGCAGATTTTCCAGTCTCTGACCTGCTCTTGTAGCCACAATATCTATATGGTTAGTCCAGTTAAGCCTCTGGTCAATGGTAACCCCCAGGATGTTGATGGTAGGGGATTCACTGATGGTTGAATGTCAAAGGAAGATGGTTAGTTTCACTCTTATTGGAGAAGGTAATTTCCTGACACTTTGGTGGTGCAGAGGTAATTGGGGGCAATTACTTGGCCAAGCCTGAATATCATCCAGGTGTGTCCATGTGCACACAGACTGCTTCAGTATCTGAGAAGTCACAAATGATACTGAACACTGTGCAATCATCAGCAAACATCCCTACATCTGACCTCGCAATGGAGAAAAGATTATCAATGAATCAGCTAAAGATTGTTGGTCCGAGGACATTATCCTGAGGAACTCATGCAGTGATGTCCTGGGACTGGGCTCCAACGACCACAACCATCTTCTTTTGCACCAGGTAAGACTCCAATCGGTGAAGAGTTGTTCCCCTGATTACCATTGACTCCAGTTTTACTAGGGCTCCTTAGTTCAACATTCAGTCAAATTCTGCCTTAATGTCTAGGACAGTCACTCTGACCTCACCTCTTGAGTTCAGCCCTTTGGTGGAAAAAGGGGAATTGGAGTTGTCATTATCAGCATCATAGTCAGATAAGATGATCATGGACAGCCTGGTCAGAAAGAGATGATGTTGGCTACCTCTTCCTGCTCCTCAGTTAGATGCTGTATAGCTGGTGGCAAAGGCTGTGCCCTTGTAATGAACGGCAAGGTTTTGCAGAAATGTAACAGGACCACCACAAATCTTGACACTTGCTCTGCCAGGTATTGCAGACATCTACAGCAGTCCTGGCAAAGAAATGTTGGTTCTTTGAACATTACCCTGCAAAATGGGGAAGCCTATAATTCTCACAAAAGCACGTGCTCACTCTGCCTGCTTGTCTTTGGCAAGACAGAATCAGATGTATTCAGCTATCTTGGATTAGAGCTTCAGTGACCTCCCTTATGCAACATGGATGGCGAACTCGAAGATGTTACAAAAATCTCCAGCTCTGGCCTGAAAGTAGGCAGACAAGTGAAAGTTCATAACCATGGTTACTTCCACAAATAATTCCACCTTTGGCCCCCTCAGAGGTTGCAGTTGTGGCTGCAGCTGGTGACAGATTTCAGTGAGGACATCCTTTGTGAAACGGAGAATCTGCACACCACTCCTTGCTGAAGTTCAAGAAGGGAAATTGCTCTCTTAACACTCTGTGGATATGACCTCCAGCTGATAGTCACTCATCCCCTCCATCTTCTTTTCCAGCAGCTTGTCCTGCTTTCTATCGCCTCTGATTATTCCCCTTGTCATGCTGTGGAACTAGAGTTATGCATTCTACTGCACCCATAACTGGGAGCAAATGGGTTTGTGCAGGAGTCAGATTGCTGTAGGTCTGGAGTCACGTGTAGACCAGGCTGGATAAGGACAGTAGATTTCCTTCCCTAAAGGACATGGGTGAACCAATTGGGTTTTTACAATCCAGTGGTTTTATAGTCACTGTTACCAGTACTAGTTTTTTAAAGTTCAAGATTTTCACTTAATTAATTGGATTTTAATCCCCCAGCTGCCAACTAATTCAAAACACACCCATTCGCACAGTTAGAATTGGCCATTTGTCTGGATCAGGCAACTGGGTTACCAGCCTACTAATACTACTATGCTATTGTGCCCTACAATGAGGGGAAATTGGAAATAAGTGATTAGTGTTGTACACCTGTGCTGGGACTTCAGCTAATTCACTAGATTTAATTATGTCACAGATAATTTAATAAAGCCCAGAAATCCAAGTTTGCCAATGACACAAAGATTAATGGTATAATGAGTGGTAAGTAAGCAGAAGCATTATATTGCAAAGGGACATTATAAAGAGATATCAGTAGACAAATCTGTGGTAAATGGATTTGAGGTGGACAGAGTGGTGAAGAAGGCTTGGTTTCATTGGTCATAACATTGAATACAGGAGTTGGGACGTCTTGTTGAAGTTGTACAAGACATTGGTCAGGCCACACTTGGAATACTGTGTACAGTTCTGGTCACCCTATTATAGAAAGGATATTATTAAACTAGAAAGAGTGCAGAAAAGATTTACTAGGATGCTACCGAGACTTGATGGTTTGAGTTATAAGGAGAGGCTGGATAGGCTGGGACTTTTTTCTCTGGAGCGTAGGAGGCTGAGGGGTGATCTTATAGAGGTCTATAAAATAAGGAGGGGCACAGATCAGCTAGATAGTCAATATCTTTTCCCAAAGGTAGGTGAGTCTAAGACTAGAGGGCATAGGTTTAAGGTGAGAGGGGAGAGATACAAAAGTGTCCAGAGGGACATTTTTTCACACAGAGAGTGCTGAGTGGCTGAAACAAGCTGCCGGAGGTAGTAGTAGAGGCGGGTACAATTTTGTCTTTTAAAAGCATTTAGACAGTTACATGGGTAAGATGGGTAAAGAGGGATATGGGCCAAATGCAGGCAATTGGGATTAGCTTAGGGGTTTAAAAAAAAGGGCGACATGGACAAGTTGGGCCGAGGGGCCTGTTTCCATGCTGTAAACCTCTATGACTCTATGAATGCCAGCAAGTGAGAGGCCTTCCATTTTTGACATAAATGAGAGACAAATACGTATTTTTAAATGGCGCAAAAGTAGGGACAATGGAGATCAAAGATATTTAGAGGTCCATTGCAGGGATCACTAAATTGTATAGTAGGCACAAAATAAAATCAAAACGATTCATGGAAAGTTAGCATTTCTATCAAAGAGCTAGAGTAAAGGGGTGGGGGAGTTTAACTGCACCAATACAAAGCCCCGATTAGACCACATCTAGAGTACTGTGTATAGTTCTGGACACTGTACCTCAGAAAGGATATATTGGCGTTAAAATGATTGCACTGCAGATTCACCAGGGTGCTTGCTACCAGGGCTTTTGGATTAAATTGTGAGAAAATATTTCCTGATGGTTGAAGGCCAATTTGGTTGAAGCTTTTAGGATTTTGAAAGGAATTGATAGGGTAGAGAGAAATATTTTCCACTGTTGGGGGAGAGCAAGGAACATATATATAACCTTAAAATTAAAACCAGACCATTCATAAGCTACATCTTGAAGAGAAAATCCTCGTAGGTTAGAGAAATTTCAAATAATCAGAGATTTAAGCCACTAATAAAATACTAGCAATAAGTAAAATGACCTCAGATCAGTTTAACAGGGAAACTGCCTGTATAAAGGCACATGAGAATGAGATTTGAACAAGTATTTCTGATTTAAACATGTATTTTGATATTTTAAATGTATGAACTGTATTTTACAAAGTAATTGTGCATTATAGCCAAGAACAGGCTGCTCAGGGATGATGGGATAAAGCCTTAGTAAACAGAACCACATTCTTAAGAAACAATGAAACCTCAGAATGGGCAAGGTTTTATCAGCGCAGTGAGGTTCTCAGGATTACTTACGAATAGTGTTTTTCACACTATCCAGATAACACAGGTCACCAACAACCTGTCCTGGTCCCCCCATGCCGACACTATAGTTAAGAAAGCCCACCAGCGCCTCTACTTTCTCAGAGGACTAAGGAAATTTGGCATGTCAGTTACGACTCTCACCAACTTTTACAGATGCACCATAGAAAGCATTCTTTTTGGTTGTCTCACAGCTTGGTTTGACTCCTGCTCTGCCCAAGACCGCAAGAAACTACAAAAGGTCGTGAATGTAACCCAATCCATCAAGCAAACCAACTTCCCATCCATTGACGCTGTCTACACATCCCGTTGCCTTGGCAAAGCAGCCAGCATAATTAAGGACCCCATGCACCCCGGACATTCTCTCTTCCACCTTCTTCCGTCGGGAAAAAGATACAAAAGTCTGAGGTCACATACCAACCAACTCAAGAACAACTTCTTCCCTGCTGCCGTCAGACTTTTGAATGGGCCTACTTTGCATGAAGTTGATCTTTCTCTATACCCTAGCTATGACTGTAACACTACATTTTGCACTCTCTCATTTCCTTCTCTATGAATGGTATGCTCTGTTTGTATAGCGTGCAAGAAACAATACTTTTCACTGTATGCTAATACATGTGACAATAATAAATCAAGTTAAAAAAAAGATCCCTTCTCAGACATGAGAATGTAGATCTGTTTCATTTGGCCAGTGATGTAGCAGGAGTTGGTGGGAATCTTTGACCTTTGTAAGTGTCAGGGGTTGGTTACTAGACAATAGAGGAAGCAGCATCAGCAATAGGGGAGGAAGCATCTGGATTCCACGGACCAATGAATTCCCATGTTAGAGAGTAGAATGCAATTGGTTAAAGTATATGACAGGTTTATTAATGATTTATGTGTATTGAAGATGATTGATTCAAAACTAATGAAAGGCGGGAGAATTTGATAAGAGAAATGATCTATCCTAAGCTTTGTACGTCAGTGATATTGAAGAGATCAGGGTGCTCCTTGTCCAGAGAAGCCTTGTACTGTCCAATAATGTCTCCCTTCGATTGTTGGTCAATTAAAAGATACGTCTTTAAACTGAGTCACTGGCTTTCGTGAGTCTTTATATTGGGCTGATGTTTTGGCGATACCTGGTCTCCAGAGAACTCCGCTAAAAATATAGGAGCAGAATTAGGTCATTTGGCCCATCGAATCTGCTCCGCCATTCAATCATGGAATTTTTATTCATAAAAGAAGTTAGTAAATACTTCTTGACGCAAAGGATGGTAGAAATGTTAAATGCCTCACACAACCAATAGATGTTAGCTCAATTAATAATTAAATTGAAGAGAAGTGGATTGTTGTTAACCAAGTGTACTGTCACTGTACCGTCATTGTGGTGTTGTTAATATAAGCCTACTACGAATAAATAAACTTTAAACTTTAACGTTACAGTACCTTTGATGTGCTCCAATCTTATTTTCTTTATAGCCGTTACTTTTTTTTGCTGAAGTTTTGACCAAATTGCATCAACCCGTTTCACATTCATTTCCTGTTGTTTTGCTTCACGTTGGCTCAATAAATTCAGCAAAACATCTAGTCGGATTTCTTGCAGCCTTAAGAAAAAAGTGCAAGTTACAAGAGGATGCATTTATTACATTCACAATGCAAGGCTGACAGCTACAACCAGATAGAGGTATTGCAGTACATTTGATATAAGGTACAGTAAGAGAAGAACCAATGCTAAAACTGCTACATTATTCCTTTTCATGTACATTTCCAAGTCTCTTTGGAAAGTTACTTTAGAGCTTACATTGACCACCCTTTCAGGCAGTGGATTCTAGGTTGAGGCCAAATCGGTGTTCTACAAAGACTCATTATAACTTAATTACTTTTGTACTTCATGCCTCTGTTTATAAAATCCAGGATATGGCTGATCTGATTGTAACCATAACTCTACGCTATGAAATTGTTTATGTCCATCTAAAAAAGCAGATGTGGGCTCAGTATATAATTTCATTTGCAAAATAGTACCTCACACTCTCGACTGCAGTGAAGTGACAGCCCATAACCAAGTCCAGATCAAATCATTTATTTTCCTTGTTCTATTATCTCTTTTCCCTTCTACCAATTGTTATCTGCCCTGACAAATGAAACTCTATTGCAGTTTGCAGTATTAGGATGCAGCTTTATGCCTACTTTTCAATTTCTTGTTCCCGAAATGCCCACTCATTCCTTTCCATAGCCTCCATCATCCTCTTCCTCTTCTCATGTTGTGAGCTATCACTCAATGGAGGCAGGGTAGCTTCCCAAGCGCGCTTTGCTCGTGCACGTTCAATCATCTCCACTTCTGCTAACCCTGCAGGTAGGCCTCGACCTGTGGGCATATGAAAAAGTTTTGTTCATTAAACAGTTGAAGAAAATGTCTTGATTATGTTTTAAGATGAAATCAAAGATTGTCCATAAATGTTCAAAGAATCTTAGGTCAAGATATCCTTTTTTCTCTGCAGAAGCCTAGTTTACATTTACTTCAAAAAAAAACTATGCACACTGTACCTATAGCATCTCTACAGGACGAAAGATCTCTATTGCCCACTGCAACCTGTATAGCAGGTCAGAAACATCTTTGTGCAAATATGCCTAATATATTAGCATTCAGAAAATCCACAGAGGATTACTGCAAGTGAATGTTAAAATTTTGAATTCGCTTCCTTCAATATATTCTGATAGTCCTTTGAACTAAATTAGCCTCCATATAGTTAAACAGAAATTCATTAGGTAGCATACTTCTTTAGTGTTTCATAGTGGGACAATCCAGTTCCTGCAGTGAAAAATATCCTTGTTTCATCTGTACAGACTGCACCAGAAAACTTCAGTCTGACAACTTTTTTCTTTCTTTCTCTCCAAGCCACATGATGATAAAACATTATAGAAAGAGAAATAAAGAAAATAAAGAGAAATAGAATAAAAGAAACATCATTATAATCCTCAGCATTAACAAGTTGGCATTCACACCGTTCTGGTTAAACAAACCAAAAATCTTCAAGCTGATACTCCACTGCCAGCCAAGTCAATACAGGAAAGTTAAACTATTTAAAATTATAGGCGGGGTGTTGGAGAAGTTATTTTAATGGATGATTTCAATTATCTAAAAATAAACTTAAAACGTCCGTCCAGTTTAGAATCAATAAACATGATGCAAAATTGCTTCATGGTCTTGTGCAACAAGGGAACAGAAAGCACCTGGCCAGGAGCAGCGCCCTGTGAAGGAGGGAAAGGCTGGGCCTGTCGTTGTTCTGGAAGCAGAACCACAGATGCGTAAGTACCGGCTGAGGGTATTCCGACATGGGTCGTTGCACCTGCTGCTGTCATAGATGTAGTGCTGTAGAGGGCTGTGTCTGTCCCGGGGGACAGTGGACCACCTCTGCCAGACCCTGCAAGAGCTGGCGTCATATAGAACAGGATTTTTCCATAACCCACTGCCTGTGGCACTTAAAACTCAAAGCCGCTCTGAATTTCTATGCAAATGGCTCATTCTAGGACAGCATGGCACTTGTGTGGCACCTCCCAGTCAGCCAACACAAATGCATCCGGGAGATTACAAATGCCCTTTGTGCAAGGGCTCACCTGTAGATCAACTTGAACTGGGACCAGGGGAGCCAAGATGCCAGGGCCACGGGCTTCACCAGCTTAGCACACTTGCCCCAGGTGCAAGGTTTGATTGACTGCACCTACGTGGCCCTATGCTCCAGGGCATCACGCGGCGCCATTCATGAACTGCAAGGGATTCTACTCCCTCAATGTGCAGTTTGTCTGTGACCACACGATGCACTTCATGCAGGTGTGTGCCCATTTCCCAGGGAGTGTGGAAGTTAAAATACTCATATTTTAAAAATCATGCCTTCTCTTGTGAACCAGCTTGTGAGAATGTTATCAGTTGCAGACCTTCAAGGGAGCCTGTCTGCTTTCAGGATAGTCCTTCACTTGCATAAACCACATAATATTCTGCTTTTTGACCTTCTCCGGAGGGCGAGCAAGACCGGATTTTTCCACAACAAATACCAAAGGCGAGATATGGGGATATGCTATGCAAATGAAGGATCAGCAGAAGTCAATTTTTCATCGAATGAGAAAGGGCGAAAAGCCAAGATTTAATTGGCAAATATGTTCGTCAATGAAGGATGTGAACAAAATGCTTGTTTCCGATTTGCTGTAATGGACTATAACTGATGGGATGTTTCTCTGCAATGTCAGAACTACTCCAGCCACTTTGATGGAGGGAGGGGAGTTCTCCTTGTGCACAAGTAATTAAAATGATATGGAGTTTCCAGCGTTGGACTGGAGTGGGCACAGTAAGTAGTCTCACGACACCAGGTTAAAGTCCAACAGGTTTAGAACATAGAACATAGAACAGTACAGCACAGAACAGGCCCTTCGGCCCACGATGTTGTGCCGAGCTTTATCTGAAACCAAGATCAAGCTATCCCACTCCCTATCATCCTGGTGTGCTCCATGTGCCTATCCAATAACCGCTTAAATGTTTCTAAAGTGTCTGACTCCACTATCACTGCAGGCAGTCCATTCCACACCCCAACCACTCTCTGCGTAAAGAACTTACCTCTGATATCCGTCCTGTATCTCCCACCACGAACCCTATAGTTATGCCCCCTTGTAATAGCTCCATCCACCCGAGGAAATAGTCTTTGAACGTTCACTCTATCTATCCCCTTCATCATTTTATACACCTCTATTAAGTCTCCCCTCAGCCTCCTCCGCTCCAGAGAGAACAGCCCTAGCTCCCTCAACCTTTCCTCATATGACCTACCCTCCAAACCAGGCAGCATCCTGGTAAATCTCCTCTGCACTCTTTCCAGCGCTTCCACATCCTTCTTATAGTGAGGTGACCAGAACTGCACACAATATTCCAAATGTGGTCTCACCAAGGTCCTGTACAGTTGCAGCATAACCCCACGGCTCTTAAACTCCAACCCCCTGTTAATAAAAGCTAACACACTATAGGCCTTCTTCACAGCTCTATCCACTTGACTGGCAACCTTTAGAGATCTGTGGATATGGACCCCAAGATCTCTCTGTTCCTCCACAGTCTTCAGAACCCTACCTTTGACCCTGTAATCCACATTTAAATTAGTCCTACCAAAATGAATCACCTCACATTTATCAGGGTTAAACTCCATTTGCCATTTTTCAGCCCAGCTTTGCATCCTATCTATGTCTCTTTGCAGCCTACAACAGCCCTCCACCTCATCCACTACTCCACCAATCTTGGTGTCATCAGCAAATTTACTGATCCACCCTTCAGCCCCCTCCTCTAAGTCATTAATAAAAATCACAAAGAGCAGAGGACCAAGCACTGATCCCTGCGGCACACCGCTAGCAACCTGCCTCCAATCCGAAAATTTTCCATCGACCACCACCCTCTGTCTTCGGTCAGACAGCCAGTTACCTATCCAATCGGCCAACTTTCCCTCTATCCCTCACCTCCTCACTTTCATCATAAGCCGACCATGGGGGACCTTATCAAACGCCTTACTAAAATCCATGTATATGACATCAACTGCCCTACCTTCATCAACACACTTAGTTACCTCCTCAAAAAATTCTATCAAATTTGTGAGGCACGACTTGCCCTTCACGAATCCGTGCTGACTATCCCGGATTAATCCGCATCTTTCTAAATGGTCGTAAATCCCATCCCTAAGGACCCTTTCCATCAATTTACCAACCACCGAAGTAAGACTAACCGGTCTATAATTACCAGGGTCATTTCTATTCCCTTTCTTAAACAGAGGAACAACATTCGCCATTCTCCAGTCCTCTGGCACCATCCCCGTGGACAGCGAGGACCCAAAGATCAACGCCAAAGGCTCTGCAATCTCATCCCTTGCCTCCCACAGAATCCTAGGATACATTTCATCAGGCCCAGGGGACTTATCGAACTTCAGTTTATTCAAAACTGCCAAGACATCCTCCCTCCGAACATCTATTTCCTCCAGCCTATTAGCCTGTAACACCTTCTTTTCCTCAAAAACATGGCCCCTCTCCTTGGTGAACACTGAAGAAAAGTATTCATTCATCACCTCGCCTATCTCTACTGACTCCATACACAAGTTCCCACTACTGTCCTTGACCGGCCCTAACCTCACCCTGGTCATTCTTTTATTCCTCACATAAGAGTAAAAAGCCTTGGGGTTTTCCTTGATCCGACCCGCCAAGGACTTCTCATGTCCCCTCCTAGCTCTCCTAAGCCCCTTTTTCAGCTCATTCCTTGCTAACTTGTAACCCTCAATCGAGCCATCTGAACCTTGTTTCCTCATCCCTACATAAGCTTCCCTCTTCCTTTTCACAAGACATTCCACCTCTTTTGTGAACCATGGTTCCCTCACTCGGCCATTTCCTCCCTGCCTGACAGGAACATACCTATCAAGGACATCCAGTATTTGTTCCTTGAAAAAGTTCCACTTTTCATTAGTTCCTTTCTCTGACAGGTTTATTTGGTAGCATGAGCTTTCGGAGTGCCGTTCCTTCATCAGGTGAATTAAAGTAAAATAATTAAAGACCTTGCACTGGATACATGGTGTCCAGCGCTGTTTGTATTAAGAGTCGACTAAGTGTGCCTAAGTTGCTGGTACCCAAGGACCTCTGGCAGGAGCATTCATGACAGCTACATCTTGGGATGCTTTCGGATCCCAACCGTCTTTGAGGGAGAATGGCAGCTGGAGGGATGGCTCCTCGGGGGCCGGGGATACCCACTCAAGAGGTGGCTGACGACACCAGTGCAGAAACCACACGCACCTGCTGAGAGCACATAGCAGATACAATATAATTTGGATAAATGTGACGTTATTCACTTTGGAAGCAAAAGCAAAGCGGCAGATTACTATCTCAATGGTTGTAAATTGGGAGAGGGGTGTGTGCAGCAGGACCTGGGTGTCCTTGTGCACCAGTCACTGAAGGTAAGCATGCAGGTGCAGCAGGCGGTAAAGAAAGCAAATGGCATGTTGGCCTTCATTGCGAGAGGTTTTGAGTACAGGAGCAGGGATGTATTTTTGCAATTATACAGGGCCTTGGTGAGGCCACACCTAGAGTATTGTGTGCAGTTTTGGTCTCCTTTTCTGAGGAAGGATGTTCTTGCTCTTGAAGGAGTGCAGCGAAGGTTTACCAGGCTGATTCCAGAGATGGCAGGACTGATGTATAAGGAGAGATTGACTAGGTTAGGATTGTTTTCGCTGGAGTTCAGATGAATGGGGGGGGGGATCTCATAGAGACTTGTAGGATTCAAACAGGACTGGACAGGGTAGATGCAGGGGGGTATGTCTGATGGTGGGGGAGTCCAGAACCAGGGGTCACAGTCTGAGGATTCAGGGTAGACCATTTAGGACTGAGGTGAAGAGACATTTCTTCACCCAAAGAGTGGTGAGCCTGTGGAATTCATTACCGCAGGAAGTAGTTGATGCCAAAACATTGAATGCATTCAAGAGGCGGCTGGATATAGCACTTGAGGCAAATGGGATCAAAGGTTATGGGAAAAAGCAGGATTAGGCTATTGAGTTGGATGATCAGCCATGATCATAATGAATGGCGGAACAGGCTCGAAGGGCCAAATGGCATCCTCCTGCCCCTATCTTCTATGTTTCTATGTGACTCAGTACAGCAAGAATCATGCTGCAAAGTGAGTGCTGGTGATCGGCCTGCGGAAGATGGAGTTCTGGTGTGCCCTTGCAGGGTCTGGCAGAGGTGGTCCACCGCTCCCCTCCAATGCACCCCCCAGAGGGTCTCCCACATCACTGTAGTCTGCTGTGCTCTCCACAACTTGGTGCTGCAGAGGGGAGACCACCTGGACCTGGAGGAGTGCCACATCTCCTCGAATGAGGAGGATGTCGAAGAGGACACACAGGGTGACCACACAGAGGAGCTGTCGGAAGAAGCCCAGACAGTGCTCAGGACCTGATGGGGCCATCGCGCTAGGAATGGCCGCATAGCACCTTGCCTTGGGGGCGAGTAGAACTAGGGAGTGAAGAGCCAGCAATATGCTCCCATACTGTTGCCAGGTGTCATGGGCGTTGCACTGAAGCTTTTGTCCGGACTCTGTGGGAGAATGGTGATGACTGGCATTAAGCACAGAGCGATGCTGATCTCATCCTCAGCAATATGTCGGACTCCTGCCTGACAGAGCTTAACACGTCCTGCCATTGAATGGGCTTATCATAACATTCAGAAATGTGGGATGTGCAACGTCAGTCACTACAGACCCCATCCACGTCAGGGGTCCTGGTGTTCACATCCATCTTACAGCTGAGGTGGACAACCTGGCAGCATCTCGGCAGCCGTTAGCTTTGTGATCACTAGAGAAAGCTGTTAGACCTGGGAAGGCTGAGCTTTGATGGAGATAAGCGAGAAGTTTGACCAGTAGCAATGCCTCCTTACTGCAGCAGCAGTGTGGGAGGGGCATTGCACTGCCAATCTCACATTCTACTTGGATGAGACGCTGGGTGAGCGTGGTGGTTCCCCCAAGCTTGGTGGCATGAATAGACAAGGTGGAGGCTCTGTGAGTGAACAAAGTTAAGTTTAATGCCAAACATTCAATACAAAATGGTGACCTATCTACACTAGTGCCTATATTGGCCTACACCCACTTAGTGCCTATGATTACTTAATCTTCCTGACTCTTAGCTGAGGTTGATGGAGCCTGCTGACTTCCACGCCCTTTTGCCTCATGTGACCTTAGCGGGCATCCCCTGGGGGACAGGGACCTTGAGGATCTAGGCATGCTTTCAGGCAGCATGGATGTTTGACTGTTGCCCTCCTCGATAAGAGGGGCTGGAGGTGTGTCGCTCACTGGGAGGGTCCCCTGGCTGGAGGGCCCCAGGCTGTGCTCCTGTCAATCCTCTTCCCTTTGGGTTCCCGGGGCACCTGTGCTCCTCCATGGGATGAAGGGGCAGCTGGAGTGCAATAAAGAAGCCCCTCTGTCCTCTGGTACTGACACTCATGGATTCCCACCAATGCCTGCACCATGGTGCTCACACACTGAGCCATGGTGCAGACGTCTCCTGCACCAAGTTCTCCACTGCAGATGCCACCCTTGAAGTGTTGGCTTCAGTGCACTGCAATGATGGCACCATCTCCTCAGTAAGAAGTCTCACAACACCAGGTTAAAGTCCAACAGGTTGGACTTTAACCTGGTGTTGTGAGACTTCTTACTGTGCTTACCCCAGTCCAACGCCGGCATCTCCACATCATGACTACCATCTCCTCAGACAGACGTCGATGGGACTTCTCCAATTGGCCTTGCATTCTGAGGGCTGGGGAGCCTGGTACATGGAGTTGCCCAGTGCTTGCAGCAGTTACACAGAGTGGGCGAATCAGAGGGAACACGCCGCTGGAGCAGCACAATACTTATGGGCATAGAAATGATCACCAATGCGGCATAAGATTGGATCTGAAAACCCGCTGGCTCTGTCGACGGGAATTACTTAATTTTTCGCGCAAAGATTTTGCCCATTGTGTAGACGCCACAGGCAAGTTTGATTCTGTCCTCACCCAAAGACTAACTATGTGTACTTTCAACCAGAGGTCACAGGAAAGCAATCGGAAACATCTGAGATGTACTGAGGCCAAATGCAGCATACCTTCCCTCATCTTGGTTGAGATCAGTCAAGACAAATAGAGAATCAAGCTTGGGACATTCCTAATCCGCATGGTTCAGTTATTCACTGCATCAAGTTAATGGGCCATCTGCATTTTCAATCATTAAAATATTGTTTTGAGTTTTAAAAGGTTAATTTATTTGGCAACCGGTTGCGACTGAATTAAAAACAATTGCTGTCCCTATTTCAGGTAGCATCAGTAATGGTGACTGAATTACGTTTGCCATTTTATGCTGCAAATTTGACATTCAGCATGACTGCATCACGACAAAGCGAATCAACAAGGATTATTGACGATCACATCTATGAAAGGATTTGTAAGTTTAACAGAAGTTACCAGATCACTCATGGATGTGAAAACAAGATTTTAAAACAGAAATGAGTTTGCACAGTCAAAACAAATGTCCGCTGATTTTTCATTTTTGTGCTTTGTGGATCACACTCTATTTGGTTTCTTGAATATTTATGAGGGGGGGGGGGTGGTGAGAACAACCAGAGGAAATTAGTTACATTCACTTTGCTTATTACAATTGAAAGAGCAGCCTGGAGTGTTCCTCAAATGATCAAACATCAGTACTGCATTATTCTGCTTTAACTATTGTTAATTTACTACTTATCTTGCATATTGGCCTAGTTTAAACCCGACTCACCAAATTTCAGTGCAGCAAGAGTAAGGAGTTCAGGAGCTGATCCAGGTCGCACCACATATTCTGGAGAGTAGGGCTCAGTTTGTGTTTCACTGTCCCTGAAATCTGTTTGCACTGCCACTGTCCGTATAGGTACAAATTGCTCATTCAATTGCTCAAAATTAAATGGGGAGTCGCCCCTGAAAAGAATTATAGGAAAATATTTTTTAGAGCAGTAATGAATAAAAGTAAATTACCTCCATGATTTCAAATTTAATGGCGCATGTAGCTGAATCAGGATGGAATCATACTATTGGACAGCATGGTGGCACAGTGGTTAGCACTGTTGTCTCACAACACCAGGGACCTGGGTTCAACTCCAGCCTCGGGTGGGGTGACTGTCTGTGTGGAGTTTGCACATTCTCCCCGTGTCTGCGTGGGTTTCCTCCGGGTGCTCCGGTTTCCTCCCACAGTCCAAAAGATGTGCAGGTTGGGTGGAATGGCCACGCTAAATTGTCCTTTAGATGTATAGGTTAGGGGAATTAGCAGAGTAAATATGTGGGGTTAAGGGGCTAGGGCCTGAGTAAGATGCTCGGTCAGTGAGCTGGTGCAGACTCGATGGGCTGAATGGCCTCCTTTTGCACTGTGGTGATTCTATGATCACAGGCAACAACTGGCTCTTGAGATTCTAGTAGACTCCGGATCTAAAGGTCAGATAAGTATTTCCCCAATCCATTCAAGAAAAACTTGCATTCATCTAATACCTTACAGAACCTCAAGATCTCCCAAAATGTTTCACAGCCAATTAAGTATTTTTGAAGTTTATTCAAATATGGCTGCCAATTATGCACAAACTGCAGCAAAATAAATGTCCAGATAATCTATTTTATTTTACTGATGTTGGCCAGGGATAAAAATAATGAGGTCAGTTGTAATCAACTCAAAGGGAAGATTGGGTCTTGGTTTAATGCCTCACTAAGTACAACACTGGAGCAGCATTTCATTCTTCTGTGCTCAAATCTCCAGAGTGGGGCTTGCACCCATGAAGTTTGACAAAAGCATAAGCCATACCACAAAGATAAGGCTGAAGGTTACAGGCAAAATTGCACACAGAAAGGGATAACTATGGGTGGAATTTAATGCTTTCACCCATAGCGAGTTTGGCAGCAGGGGGGTCATTTAATCAATATTAAATCCATGACAGGAAGGATCGTCTTTCTGTCCTGCTGTCAATTGAGGTCCTTAAGTGGGCAATTAATTTGCCTGAAAAGCAAATCTTGTCGGGCTTGCTTCTGGGTTTCAAGGGCGGGGAAGTCCCTCGTTCTAAGGCATTCAGTGCCTGACCAAGGGACATGAAATCAGGAAAGGAGAGCCATCCTTGCTGCCAGTCTCACCTCACATGCTATTTCCCACCTGCCTTCCCTCATTTGGCCTGGGTCCCTTGTTGATGCTGGGCCCTAGGTGGGTGCATTACCAGCAGCAGTAAGCTTTCCCCACTGGTATTGCTAGGCAACAAAGAGCCTCCGGTCTCCGATTTGCTGGAAGCTCTTGACTGGCAGGAGCTGCCCTTGGGGTCCTTGACCCTAGGAAGAATGGCCGCTGCCTAGTTGAATGCCTGATTTGCACTTACTGTCGCTGACATTCTTGAAAACAGGTGACACAGGGCTTTCAGTGGCTCTCCAGCCGACAGGGGAGGCACCCATTACTTACGTTAAATTACATCCTGGCTGGAATTCTCTGGCCATTCACGTACTGCCATTGTTGCCAGCAAGAATGGAGAATTTGGTGCTCAGCCAAATCTCCATTCACAGCAATGGGGCAGGAGAATCCCAGCTGCGGGCGAGGTTGGAAAATCCGATCCCCTATGTTTTTCTCCTCCCAGAGTCAAGTTGGGCAGCCAATTCATTCTTCTGATGGACAAACTGATTGTTTGCATCTCTCCAAGGGTAAAATATTGACAACATTTTCCTAATTCAGTTCCCTTTGTATTATTTTTGTGCTGGTTTAAGAATTCATTGTCTGTTAACTGTCAAAGCTTACTGCACTTTTAAAATTTGCTCCAATAGTTGTCAGTTTGTCCTCATTTTGGTTTGAAGGAATTGAGTCTTGTTAGAGTATGAGTCAGCAGCAGCTGGCCACCCTCTGATAACTTGCTTCCAATGAGCAATTCTTCATGTCTGAGTCCAGACAGTGGACTTGGCTGTTCAACTTTGGAGCATGTAATAGACAAACCCGGTCCTGTGCATTTGTCAAAACAAGTGCACTTTGCCGACTAAACATGTTTGACAGAAATCAGTAAATTACCTTCAGTAAATTATTTATTTTCCCTTTCTAGACCAAGGTGAGTGAACTTGGGAGCAAGTCTGGTCCTTCTGGTCTCCATGACCTTTCCAGCTGAATTATCATAGAATCCCTACAGTGCAGAAGAAAGCCATTTGGCCCATCGAGTCAGCACCAACTGTCCGAAAGAGCATCTTATCCAGGCCCACATATCTGCCCCACTAATTCCCCTAACCAAGGACACCAAGGGGAAATTTAGCATGGCCAATCCACCTAACCTGCAAATCTTTGGATTGTGGGAGGAAACCGGAGCACCCTGAGAAAATCCACATAGACATGGGGAGAATATGCAAATTCCACACAGACAGTAACCCAAGGCTGGAACTGAGCCTGGGTCTCTGGTGCTGTAAGACAGCAGTGCTAACCACTATGCCACCATACCACCCTATCAATGAATGATAAAGCACAGAATGTGGCCAGCCTCTAGTGCTTCTGTTGGATCTTTTGTAGAGCTACCCATTCTCCTTCACTTTTCCCATTAATCTGTAGTTTCTTTCATATTTTATGTGTTAGTATTTATCCAATTTCCTTTTTAACATTACACTGTCACTGCTTTCACCACTCTTGGACAGTGCATTCCAGATCACAACAACTCTACAATATAAAAATATTTCCTCATGTTCAATGTTCCCTTTAAAATGTCATTGGTATGCACTGCCAATTTCTTTCACTGCGCACAGTCAATGCATCCTTGTCAATTACATTGTTAAAGCAATTGCATTGTTAAAGACAGGTGATGATCATTGGCTCAACCTCCAAACAGTGGAGCACCATAAGGAATTTGTAACTCTACTGAGCTGTATGGAGAATAAACTTCCTAAAGGTAAAAGGTGAGCTATTGTATTCTTCCTCCATCATATACTATTAATGAAATTAACACACGTTAAATTATTTTTTACGCTCACACACATGGAACTAGGCCTATGCCGTACTTTTACAAGCTGTTGCACACACAGGCAACTTCGCAGGAACATTGCTCACATTGGCCGGGATTTTATGACCTGGCTTGGGCGAGGCTCGCAAAATCCCACTGGAGGATTCCGTTCTGCAAACCTTGCCCACCCTGATTCCGGGGCGGGTGAGGCGGTAAAATTCCAGACACTGAGCCCGATTTTATTATCGTGTCACGCCTGCTTTTGGGCGTGAAAACTTGGTAAAGTCGGGCGTGAGGCAAATAGCGCGATCCACACCCGCCTCCGCGCCGGTTTCCCCTTTACCAAGGCCCAAAAATGGCCGCGATCGGGACCATGCTCAAAATGGGCGTGACGGCCATTTAAATGCATTTAAATTGACTTAATGGGCTGCATGCCCAACTTTACCGGCACTTTCCCATTTACCACCGCGTTCGCCAATCCGGAATTGGCACGAAACAGACATGCTCCGTAAAAGTCCGACTCCAGCGCTCCTTCAGTGAGAGTTAGTTAGGAGGCAAGTGCCTAGTGTCTGATGGCTTTCTGCTGCCTTCAGGGGTCTTTTTGTTGCAGCCATTTTCTTTCTCGGGTCGGTGGGAACTCTGCGAGTGTGTGGGGGGGTGGTGGGGAACTGTTCCTCAGCAGGGTGTCCGATGACCAATTTGTAGCACGGACCCAGGTCTCAGCACGGACCTCAAGTCTTGTGGTTGCTTCTGAGTCCTAGTGTATTCCGCACACTTCCAGCTGAAGGATGTGCAGAAAGCCCTTGCAAATTGCACTGCTGCAGCCTCCCAACTTGCGGGGATGCCTAATGTACAGGGGGGCCATCGACTGCACCCACCTCACCCTCAAGGCCCCGCTGCAGAATCCACAAAGATTCATCAACAGAAAGGGGTTCCACTCCCTGAATGTCCAATTAGTGTGTGACCTTAATATGTACGTCTGCGTGAGACACCCAGGCAATGTGCACGACAGCTTCATTCTCAGGAGCTCTGACACCCCAGAGGCATTTGAGGAGGAGCCCAGGCTGCGGAGGTGGCTCGTGGGTGATATGGGTTACCTGCGTCGGACATGGCTGATGACGTCTGAGTGGAGGCCTGTGACTGAGGCGGAGACCGGCTATAATGAGGCCCACGTAGCCACCCACGCAATAGTGGAGAGGTGCATTGGGCTCCATAAAACACGATTCCGGTGCCTGGACTGCACTGGCGGGGCCCTACAATACAGCCCAGGGATCTCTTCCCGCATTCTGGTGATGTGCTATGCCTTGCACAACCCAGCACAGCACAGAGGTGACCTATTGGAGGAGGAGGACGACGAGGAGGCCGACCAGCCGGGCGGAGGAGGAGAAGGAATAGGAGGAGGAACACGCCAAGCAACACTACCCAGGCACTGGAGAGCTGGCAGCTTGAATGAGATGTGCGAGAGTGGTTAGGGAGGCCCTGATCACCAGACGGTTCAGTCTCTAAAGGCTTGTGTTCTGTGGGTTCCATCTCACCCTCCCCAATAAAGTCCTTCCATCTCCTGCAACATTGTCACGCCAGAGTAATGTTCCTGCGAAGTTGCCTGTGTGTGCAACCGCTTGTAAAAGTACGGCATAGGCCTAGTTCCATGTGTGTGAGCATACAAAATAATTTAACGTATGTTAATTTCATTAATAGTATATGATGGAGGAAGAATACAATAGCTCACCTTTTACCTTTAGGAAGTTTATTCTCCATACAGCTCAGTAGAGTTACAAATTCCTTATGGTGCTCCACTGTTAGCGAGTGTCTTTGGCAGACAGTAGGATGATGACAACTCACTAAGCACCATTATGATGATGCCCTGGTGCAAACTAGTCCGACTCCTACCTGAGCTCAGCATGCATATTGGCACCTGAGCCCACATCTGTGTAGTGGGTAAGGGATCTGAAACCCCCATGCAGGGCCCTGGGGTGGGTATCGCTTGTGGGTTCTGGAAAACTAATGGCTTCCTTTTCTCAGTGACACAGCATTAAGTGGCCTCCCCAACTGACAACATGAAGCATCCCTCCGGCGATCATCAATGGAAAAGAACAAATCTGAGACAAATTAGTCACAGGTGGATGGTGAAAAAACATTTAATGATGACAATAAAGGTGTTTAAATAACAAATTCTAACATAAAAACTTGTGAATGGAAAAAGAAAAGATTAATCTTTATCTATCCTTAAAAGGAGAAAGGATAGATAAAGATCTAACTAATCAGTGCAGCCCTTCACCTGTGCCATCTCAGAGCTACTACACCTTCCTAACCTTATATGGCCTACCACTACTTGACCTCCTCTTGGGAAATAAGGAAGGGCAGGTGACAGAAGTGTTAATGAGGAATCACTTTGGGACCACTGACCATAATTCTATTGGTTTTAAGATAGCAATGGAGAATGCTAGGTCTGGCCCAAAAGTTAAAATTCTAAATTGGGGCAAGGCCAATTTTGATGGTATTAGGCAGGAACTTTCAACAGTTAATTGGGGGAGTCTGTGGAAAGACAAAGAGATGTCTGGTCAGTGAGAGGCTTTCAAAAGTGTGTTAACCAAGGTTCAGAATAAGCACTTTCCTCTTAGAGTGAAGGGCAAGGTTGGTAGAAGCAGGGAACCCTGGATAATTCGGAATATTGAGGCCCTGGTCAAGAAGGAGGCGGCATATGACATGCATAGGCAGCTGGGATCAAGTGGATCCCTTGAAGAGTATAGAGGGTGTAGGGGTAGAGTTAAGAGAGAAATCAGGAGGGCAAAAAGGGGACACGAGATTGTTTTGGCAGATAAGACAAAGGAGAATCCAAAGAGCTTCTACAAATACACAAAGGGCAAAAGAATAACTAGGGAGAGAGTAGGACTTCTTAAGGATCAACAAGATCATCTATGTGTCAGATGCGTGGAACTGCAGCTCTTGAGAGACCGTGTTAGGGAACTGGAGCTGCAGATCGCTGACCTTAGCCTAATCAGGGAAAATGGGAGAAAAATTGACAGCAGTTATAGGCAACTAGTTACACCGGGGCATCGGGAGAATGACACGTGGGTCACAGTTAGGAGGAGTAAAGGGCAGAAGGGTAAAGTACAAGGGAGGTCTCCAGAGGTGTCTCAAAATAGGAAGGGCTTGGTGACAGGTGTGAGAGGGGAGGGGAGTGGACAGTTAGAAGAAGGGTCACCTGTGGTTGTCCCACTCCAAAACAGGTACATTGTTTTAGATAGTGTGGAGGAGTGTGCCTCTCCAGGGGTAAGACACAGTGACCAGGTCACTGGCACACAGTCAGGCTCTGTGGCCCGGAAAGGGAAGAGAGGGGTTAGGAGAGCGATAGTGGTGGGGGATGCGTCAGTTAGAGGGACAGACAGGCGATTCTGTGGGGGCGAACGGGACTCCAGGATGGTAGTCTGCCTACCTGGTGCTGGGGTCACGGATGTCTCCGAGCGGATAGGAGGCATTTTAAAAGGGGAAGATAAAGAAACGGATGTCATTATACACATTGGTGGAAATGACGTAGATAGGAAGAGTAGGGGGGTCCTAAGGGAGCAATTCAGGGAGTTGGGAAATAGGTTAAAAAGTAGGGTCACTAGGGTGGCCATCTCTGGGCTGCTCCCAATGCCTCGTGCCACTGAGGATAAGAATAGGGAGTTGGTTCAAATGAATGCCTGGCTAAAGGACTGGTCCAGGAGGGAGGGCTTTATTTTCATAGACCAATGGGAGGTTTTCAGGAGAGGATGGCACCTGTACAAGAGGGAGGGGTCACAACTAAGTTGGAAGGGCACAAATATCCTGGCTGGGAGCTTTGCTAATGCAGTTCGGGGGGGTTTAAACTAGTATGGCAGGGGGGTGGGGATCAAACTATTAGGTCTATAAGTGTGGTGGCTGGGGACGAGCTTGGGGCTGGGACAAGGCTGGCAAAGAAGAAGAGCACTCTGGGGGAGGACGACCTCACTGAGCCTGGGGGTCTGGAGTGCTTATACTTCAATGCAAGGAGCGTAGCAGGTAAAACAGACGAACTTGGGGCCTTAATGCGCACGAGGAATTTGGATGTGGTTGCGGTGACGGAGACTTGGTTGAAAGAGGGACAGGACTGGCAGCTGAATATTCCAGGGTACAAGTGTTTTAGGCGAGACAGAGGAGGGGCCAAAAGAGGTGGGGGAGTAGCGGTATTGGTTGGAGAGCATATTACAGCGGTGCAGAGGGAGGACAATTCGGAGGAGTCGTGTAGCGAGTCACTCTGGGTGGAGCTTAGAAACAGGAAAGGCGCAGTCACTATGTTGGGGGTGTACTACAGGCCCCCCAACAGCCCAAGGGAAGTGGAAGAATGGATATGTCAGGAGATACTGGATAGGTGCAGGAAATATAGGGTTGTTGTAGTGGGAGACTTCAATTTCCCTGGTATAGACTGGAAATCGCTGAGGGCAGGGACTCTGGATGGTGAGGCATTTGTAAAATGTGTACAGGAGGGTTCGTTGGAACAATATGTGGACAGCCCAACTAGAGAGGGGGCTATACTGGACCTGGTGCTGGGGAATGAGCCCGGTCAGGTCTTCAAAGTTTTGGTCGGGGAACATGTGGCAAATAGTGACCACAATTCTGTTAGCTTTAGGATAGTGATGGAAAAGGATGAGTGGTGTCCCAAGGGTAAGGTGTTGGATTGGGGGAAGGCTAACATTATTGGGATCAGGCAGAAATTGGCAGCTCTTGATTGGGAGAGGCTGTTTGAGGGTAAATCCACATCTGGTATGTGGCAGTCTTTTAAGGAACGGTTGTTAGGGCTACAGGACAAGCATGTGCCTGTAAAAAAGAAGGATAGGAAGGGTAGGATTAGAGAACCGTGGATAACCAGGGAAATTGAGGGACTGGTCAAAAGGAAAAGAGAGGCGTATGTTAGGTCCAAGCAGCTAAAAACGGAGGGAGCTCTGGAGGAGTATAATGAAAGTAGGAAAATACTCAAACGGGGAATTAGAAGAGCAAAAAGGGGTCACGAAATGTTCTTGGCAGACAGGATTAAGGAGAATCCCAAGGCATTTTATTCATACGTTAGGAACAAAAGGGTTGTAAGGGAAAAAATCGGACCTCTCAGGGACAAAAGTGGGGACTTATGCTTGGAGCCCAAAGAGGTAGGGGAGATCCTAAATGAATACTTTGCGTCGGTATTCACTAAGGAGAGGGATGTGTTGACTGGGAGTGTCTCGGAGGGGAGTGTTGAACCGTTGGAGAAAATCTCCATTACAAAGGAGGAAGTGTTAGGTTTGTTAGAGAATATAAAGACTGACATATCCCCAGGGCCTGATGGAATCTATCCAAGGCTGCTCAGGGAGACGAGAGGTGAAATAGTTGGGCCTCTGACGCAAATCTTTGTCTCGTCACTGGACACAGGTGAGGTCCCAGAGGATTGGAGGATAGCCAATGTGGTCCCGTTATTTAAGAAGGGTAGGAAGGATAACCCGGGTAATTATAGGCCGGTGAGCTTGACGTCCGTGGTGGGGAAGTTGTTGGAGAAGATTCTTAAAGATAGGGTGTATGCGCATATAGAAAGGAATAAACTCATTAACGATAGTCAACATGGTTTTGTGAGAGGGAGGTCATGCCTCACGAACCTGGTGGTGTTTTTTGAAGAAGTGACCAAAATGGTTGACGAAGGAAGGGCCGTGGATGTTGTCTATATGGACTTTAGTAAAGCATTTGACAAAGTCCCTCATGGTAGGCTAGTGAAAAAGGTTGGATCCCATGGGATAAAGGGGGAGGTGGCTAGATGGGTGGAGAACTGGCTTGGTCATAGAAGACAGAGGGTGGTAGTGGAAGGGTCTTTTTCTGGCTGGAGGCCTGTGACTAGTGGTGTACCGCAGGGCTCTGTATTGGGACCTCTGCTGTTTGTGATTTATATAAATGATCTGGAAGAAGGAGTAACTGGGGTGATCAGTAAGTTTGCGGACGACACAAAACTGGCAGGACTTGCAGATAGTGAGGAACATTGTCAGAGGCTACAGAAGGATATAGATAGGCTGGAAATTTGGGCAAGGAAATGGCAGATGGAGTTCAATCCTGATAAATGCGAAGTGATGCATTTTGGTGGGAATAATGTAGGGAGGAGCTACACGATAAATGGAAGAACCATAAAGGGTGTAGAGACGCAGAGGGACCTGGGTGTGCAAGTCCACAGATCTTTGAAGGTGACGTCACAGGTGGAGAAGGTGGTGAAGAAGGCATATGGCATGCTTGCCTTTATAGGACGGGGCATAGAGTATAAAAGTTGGGGTCTGATGTTGCAGATGTATAGAACGTTGGTTCGGCCGCATTTGGAATACTGCGTCCAGTTCTGGTCGCCACACTACCAGAAGGACGTGGAGGCTTTGGAGAGAGTACAGAGGAGGTTTACCAGGATGTTGCCTGGTATGGAGGGGCTTGGTTATGAGGAGAGATTGGGGAAATTGGGGTTGTTCTCCTTGGAAAGACGGAGGATGAGGGGAGACTTAATAGAGGTGTATAAAATTATGAAAGGCATAGATAGGGTGAACGGTGGGAAGCTTTTCCCCGGGTCGGTGGTGACGTTCACGAGGGGTCATAGGTTCAAGGTGAAGGGGGGGAGGTTTAACACAGATATCAGAAGGACATATTTCACACAGAGGGTCGTGGGGGCCTGGAATGTGTTGCCGGGCAAGGTGGTGGAGGCGGACACACTGGGAACGTTTAAGACTTATCTAGACAGCTATATGAACGGAGTGGGAATGGAGGGATACAAAAGAGTGGTCTAGTTTGGACCAGGGAGCGGCGCGGGCTAATTGTTCCTGGTTTCTCGTTTCAAGGCTTCATTCTACGATCATCTTGCTGGTGCCAGTACAGAGTGAGACTGCGGATAGTTGGGAACCTGTCTCGGGGGCAGGGAATTCATATGGTGTTCGTGGAAGTGGAAATGACTAGGGTTGGGAAGCATTTTCCGATCGGGGCCATTGTGATCTCCTGGACTCGTTTCGATCGCCTCAGGGGGTCGGAGAGGAATTTCCCAGATTTTTTTTCCCCATATTGGCCCTGGGGCTTTTCACTCTGGGTTTTCGCCTCTCCCTGGAGATCACATGGTCTGGAATGGGGGGGTGGGGGTAAGTTAATAGGTTGTAATGAACAAAGCATCGTAGCTGTGAGGGACAGCTCGGTGGATAGGATATTGGTATGTAGATAGGCTGGAAAATTGGGCGGGGATCCTGGATTCGGGATTCAATCCTGGACCGGGGAGCGGCGCGGGCTTGGAGGGCCGAAGGGCCTGTTCCTGTGCTGTATTGTTCTTTGTTCTTTGTTCTTTGTGGATCCACAAGAGAGGGCGAGATCCTGAATGAATATTTCTCATCAGTATTCACTGTTGAGAAAAGCATGGATGTTGGGGAACTTGGGGAAATAAATAATGATGTCTTGAGGAGTGTACATATAACAGAGAAGGACGTGCTGGAAGTCTTAAAGCACATAAGGTAGATAAATCCCCGGGACCTGATGAAGTATATCCCAGGACATTGTGAGAGGCTCGGGAAGAAATTTTGGGTCCCCTAGCAGAGATATTTGAATCATCAATAGTATTAGATGAGGTGCCTTAAGATTGGAGAGTGGCAAATGCCTTTGTTTAAGAAGGGCTGCAGGGAAAAGCCTGGGAACTACAGACTAGTGAGCCTCACGTTTGTAATGGATAAGTTGTTAGAAGGTATTTTGAAAGACAGGATCTATAGGCACTTAGAGATGCAAGGACTGATTAGGGACAGTCAGCATGACTTTGTGATTGGAAAATCATGTCTCACAAATTTGATTGAGTTTTTGAAGAGGTAACCAAGAAGGTAGATGAGGGCAGTGCAGTTGATGTTGTCTACAAGGATTTTAGCAAGTCCTTTGACAAGGTACCGTACGATAGGCTGTTGCACAAGGTTAAATCGCACGGAATCCAGAATGAGGTAGCCAAATGGATACAAAATTGGCTTGATGAGAGAAGACAAAGGGTGGTTGTAGAGGGTTGATTTTCAAACTGGAGGCCAGTGACTAGTGGTGTGCCTCAGGGATCAGTGTTGGGTCCACTGTTATTTGTCATTTATATTAATGATTTGGATGAGAATATAGGAGGCATGGTTAGTAAGTCTGCAGACGACACCATGATTGGTGGCATAGTGGACAGTGAAGAAGGTTATCTCGGATTGCAACGGGATCTTGATCAATTGGGCCAGTGGGCTGACGAATGGCAGATGGAGTTTAATTTAGATAAATGCAAGGTGATGCATTTTGGTAGATCAAACCAGGGCAGGACTTACTCAGTAAATGGTAGGGTGTTGGGGAGAGTTATAGAACAAAGAGATCTAGGGGTATAGGTTCATAGCTCCTTGAAAGTGGAGTCACAGGTGGACAGAGTGGTGAAGGCGACATTCGGCATGCTTGGTTTCATTGGTCAGAACATTGAATACAGGAATTGGGACGTCTTGTTGAAGTTGTACAAGACATTGTTAAGGCCATACTTGGAATACTGTGTATAGTTCTGGTCACCCTATTATAGAAAGGATATTATTAAACTAGAAAGAGTGCAGTAAGAAGTCTCACAACACCAAATTAAAGTCCAACAGGTTTATAACAGGAGCTTTCGGAGCGCTGCTCCTTCATCAGGTGAGTGCAGGATTTGGTTCACAAACAGGGCATATATAGATACAAACTCAATTACAAGATAATGGTTGGAATGCGAGTCTTAACAGATAATCAAGTCTTTACAGGTACAGACAATGCGAGTGGAGAGAGGGTTAAGCACAGGTTAAAGAGGTGTGTATTGTCTCTAGCCAGGACAGTTAGTGAGATTTTGCAAGCCCAGGCAAGTCGTGGGGGTTACAGATAGTGTGACATGAACCCGAGATCCCGGTTGAAGCCGTCCTCATGTGTGCGGAACTTGGCTATCAGTTTCTGCTCAGCGATTCTGCGTTGCCATGTGTGTTGAAGGCCACCTTGGAGAACACTTACCCGAAGATCAGAGGCTGAATGTCCTTCCCTGACAGGAAGGGAACCTGGTGATTGTCGAGCGGTGTCCATTCATCCGTTATCGTAGCATCTGCATGGTCTCGCCAACGTACCGTGCCTCGGGACATCCTTTCCTGCAGTGTATCAGGTAGACAATGTTGGCTGAATCGCAAGAGCATGTACTATGTACCTGGTGGATGGTGTTCTCACGTGAGATGATGGCATCTGTGTCGATGATCCGGCATGTCTTGTGGAGGTTGCTGTGGCAGGGTGGTATGGTGTCACGGTCACTGTTCTCCTGAAGATTGGGTAGTTTGCTGCATACAATGGTCTGTTTGAAGTTGCGCGGTTGTTTGAAGGCAGGTAGTGAGGGTGTGGGGATGGCCTTGGTGAGATGTTCATCTTCATCGATGACATGTTGAAGGCTCCGGAGGAGATGTCATCATCTAACCTTCTGGATCAGTCTCGTGTTGCACCTTCTCAAATGCCTTCTGGAAGTCCAGATAGATCACATCCACAGGATCCCCGTTATTTACCTTGCTGGTTACATTCTCAAAAGAACATCAGCAGGTTTGTCAAACAAGATGTGCCCTTCACTAAACTGTGCTGACACTGATGCTTTTCCAGATGCTCAGTCACCTCCTCCTTAATGATTCACTCCAGCAACTTCCCCAAAACAGAGGTCAAGCTGATTGGTCCATAGTTTCCTACTTTTTGGCTCTCTCCTTTAAGGGCCTCATATTAGCATGTTTGCAGTCGACTGGTACTTTTCTGGAATCCAAGGAATTTTGGAATATCATAACTAATGCATCCACTATCTCTCTGTCATCTCCTTTAACACCATAGGGTGTAGTCCATCAGGTCCCGGGGACTTATCTACTTTTAAACCCTTCAGTTTACTGACTAGCTTTGCCTTGATTATAGTAATTTCACCAAGTTCCACTGTATTAACTGCAGTTTTTGGGACAGAGTTATTATCTTCTACTGTGAAGACAGAAATTATTGATTTAGTGCCTCTGCCATCTCAGAGTTTCCCCATTATTACCCTACTATTTCCATTCTCTAAAGGGCCAACATCTACTTTCACTATTCTTTTCCTCTTTATATACTTACAGAAACAAGGCTACCCTTGCCAAGTTGGTTAATCCAGTCAATATGCATGTTAAAGTCACCCATAATTACCACTGTGCCCTTTTCACAAACCCTCCTCATTTCCTGATTTATACTATACCCTACTTCTAAAATACTGTTCAGGGCCTATAGAATACTCCTAGCAATGTGTTTCTTTCCTTGCTTCATATTTCTACATAGACTGATTCAACATTTTGATCTCCATGTGACCGCTGAATTATGTTGCAGTCTAAAATGGCAACAAATAACTCCTACAACCACTAAAACATTTTATTTCTATAAAGTTTTATATGACACTTTATCGGGGAATTTTAAAATAAACTGCATATTTCAGCCAGCATTATAAGATTTAATTGTTTTGTTCATGTCCACATAAATGGTTCCTAGATTTGAAATAAACGCAATCAATTTTTTTTAAAGTTACATAATTCATATATTCATTTGGGTGGGTACTGAGAGAGGATAGCGGATCATGAATATTACCCTCCTATTTAAAAAGGGAGAGTAATATTGGGATTGATTGACAACATGCAAAATATAACTTCAATGTGGTATGAAACCTGATTTACAAAGTGCACAAGAAATCTGCTGAACTTGCTAGGAACTTTATAAACATAAATAAACTTTATAAATTAAAATATTTACAGGAATGTTGGGTGGAATTTTCTCATTTTGAAACTAAGTGCCATGGCAGGGATGGGGATATGGAGTATTTCCTGCTGTGGAGGCTGGCGGGAAAAATATGCCAAATTTTGTGGAACTGGATTCCAATTATTTATCTGGGTGTTTTACACTAAATTCCATGGTGGGGCAGGCCTGAATGGCGCATAGTCTGCCATTGTTCTGGGTGCCATATTGAAAAGGCGTCCAACATCATTGACCGACTATTAAAAATAGGTGGGCTGCCTGAAAATGAAGGTAGATCTCTGGGAGCACTCCAAGGCTGGAAGATGTATCTCCTAAAAACAAAGATGGATCCCCTGGTACCTAAACTGGAAGGTCCACCTGCAGATGGATCCACAACCCACTGCTGTGGTTTTCCAGGGTTGCAGGTTGCCTCCATCCCAAACTCCGAAGGCAGCCCCAGGCATTGTTCAGGTGAATTCCGACATCTACATGTCACACTCTTCCAAAAGTGCTTCAGGCCTGTGTGTTTTCCCGCTGGCAGCCTCTGGCAGGTTTTCCAACCCATCATGGCGGGCACCAGCATAAGATTCCACTGTTCACGCTGGCATGAAACAGATTTCTAGACCTTCCACCACACACTCGCCATCCAACACGCCAGCGGGGTTTTGGAGAATTCAGCCTGTTGTTCCTAATGTGCTCGGTAAACATTTTAATTTTAAGTTCATAGAATCATACAGTGTATAAGGAGGTCATTCGGCCCATCAAGACTGCACCAACCACAATCCCACCCAGGCCCTATCCCCGTAACCCCATGCATTTACCCTAGCTAGCCCCCTGACACTAAGGGACAATTTAGTATCGCTAATCGACCTAACCCGCACATTTTTGGACTGTGGGATAAGTGAATTTAAAATTTAAGAGTTAAACAGAACAACAAAACCCTACAAATATTTAGCACAAAGGTTTACAAGTTTAAAATGCTTTAGGGGAGCAGAGAATGTTTTTTTAAAAAATACAAAAGCAGCAATAAGTGCAGCAACAATAATAGTAGCAACATACATTTGATATATTATCCATATTGTTCCAATGAATTTAACAGAGTAGAGGTCATAGGATAGTTATCAGCCAAAACAGTGCATCATCTTCTGTTTATATGAGTCAATATAACTATTATTCACAGCAGTATCAGAATACAAAATATTAAATGTTCATAAAATAAAAAGATGAGTTTTTGAAAATTATCTTTAATATATTTTATCTAAAACCAACTTGAATTAATATTTGGCCAACAATACAAAGCAGTGTGTATTTGCAGTTATCGTTCGTGTGCAGAATGTCCTGAGTCAGTGCTGAGATGGACAACGTTTATGCCCAAAGCCCAAAGCTCTTGCAGAGGAACATGCTCATGTGTTATATGCTGTAACAGACATGCCTTTCCCTACAATTGGCTGGGATCTCTACGTTCCTTCAATTCTGGGCTCTCACACATCCCAATTTTACTCGCTACTATTTGTAACTGCGCCTTTTGCTGTCCGGAGTGGAGGGGGGGGGTGCGTTTGCCACAAGCGCAAATCCCGTTATGGCCACAAATTCTTGCGAGGGGGCCATAATGGGATTCACGCCGGGGAAATTTCAGAGTGAGATCTTCCCTACCCCTTGCCGATGACATCATCAGGTTCACACCCAGCAAGGGCTTGAACCAGATTACCGTCAATTTGAATAGTTTTAATTTACTAAACTGCTTTAACGCCGTATCTTCTGGGAACATCATATGTTCCCACCCACCAGCATGATGTCATGACAGTGGGAATCACTACCAGACTCCAAAACGAGAGACCAGACATGATGACCATGCTGAGGACTCAGAGGTCAGTGTAGCCCTCAGGTAGTCAGGGACATGGTAGGCAGAGCCATGGCACCCTGGCAGTGCCAGGTTGACACTGCCAGGGGGTGGGACCTACAGGGGGGAGGGCCTATAGGCAACCCCATAGCTGGAGTCTGCTTCACAGGGGGAGGGGCAATGGGGGGAGCCTCATGCCAGCAATTAGAGGAGGGGGTCTTTAATGTTGATTTCAGATTGGGGCACCCTTTAAAAATTGCGCACTGATCTTTGTGGAGCTGGGCTTGTCGATGTCTTTAGGCCCCACCCTCTGCTTTAAAATGGCAAAGTGTAGGAGGCTCTAGAGGGAAAACATGTCTATTTCTCTAGTGAGGAACATGTCGGACTTCAGTCTGAACCTGACACTTTGCCATTTTTTGGGAAAATTCTGTGCTGGAGCTTAAACTTTGGAATTCTTTCCCTAAGCAGGGTAAAATATGTAGGGATATGGGGGTAGGGCCTGGGTGGGATTGTGGTCGGTGCAGACTCGATGGGCCGAATGGCCTCTTTCTGTACTGTAGGGATTCTATGATTCTAAGCCTTTGATCTCTCTACTTCTCGCTCCTCCTTTGAGATGCTCTTTAAAACTTTGACTCTTTAACCAAGCATTTTTGTCATATTGGTCTCATTATGTGACTCAAGTGTCAAATTTTATGTAAAACCCAATCTCTCCTGTTCAGTGCCTCATGAAGTTTTACTACATTAAAGATGCTATATAAATGTTGTTGCAGTGTAGCAGAATTTGACTACCATGTGGAAAGTCTAAGCAGACTATAAGCTAGAACTTATTCTGAAGCTACTGATTTTAGATCAGTAGCTACATTACAAATGTAGAGTAAGTAGTCTCACAACACCAGGGTTAAAGACCAACAGGTTTATTTGGTAGCACAAGCTTTCAGAGCGCTGCTCCTTCATCAGGTGAGTGCCACATCTGATGAAGGAGCGACGCTCCAAAAGCTCTTGCTATCAAATAAACCCGTTGGTCTTTAACCTGGCCTTGTGAGACTACTTACTGTGCCTACTCCAGTCCAACGCCGGCAGCTCCACATCATTACAATTGCAATATTGAAGCAGAAAATCAGTTCTCATCCGTTTACAAATCAGGTTAACTGTTCAAAACCAGATAATCAAACTTGTTGTTCTCCCTTTATGTTTGCAAATGAACGTATACTCTGTAAGATTATATCTCAGTATCAATATATCCAGTATTACATCACCAGTAAGCAGCAATAAGTTGCTGTTTCTAGGTTTGAAATCCATCATTCAAATATTTAATGAAAACAGAAAATGCTGGAAATACTCAGCAGGGCTGGAGAGAGAAATAGTATTAACATTTTTAACATTGATGACTTATCTCAAATTCAAATTAATTACTTTTATTAAATTACTTGCTTAGTCTGTTTTCACATGCAAGCCCAACTGATTCAGTTACTTGTCTTCCTACCAACCTTCTCTTAAAAAAAGGGTTATATGACAATCTAAAGTTATCACTAACCTTCATAAAAAGTTAATATGAACTTACTTGGATATGTCCAGAACTGCATTCACAGGTACCTGTTGTACAAAGGGGATAACAGGTCTGTAAAGTGAGCAGAAAATATAACCATTAAAAATTGCAACGCAAGACTGCTGGCATGAACCAAAAATGAATATTTTTTAAAAAGCAACATACTTCAAATAGATTTCAGTCCCCTCCTACCCAAGTTCTTTACTCATTGGAGCAAAACAACCTTCTTATTGATCTCTGTAAATATAATCCACAAATGGCCAAGAGTTACACTAACATATACTTGGACTGATCTAGTCAGTTTCCATATTTCTCCTACTATGTCCCTTGAAAATAAAATATTCCATTGTTTGGCTTTGTTCTGCCAATTGAGAACTGGCTAAGTATATTTCCAATGATCAAGTTATAATCAACGATGAACTAAAAAGTTTTCTTGGTTCCAATACCTGTAAAAGGATTTTGTTTCAAGAGTTCTTATTAGAAAATAGCAGATACCACTATATTCACATGCAAAACCAGGTAATCAAACTTGTTGTTCTGCTTTCATTTTTGCAAATGAATTTATACTATGAGGTTATATCTCAGTATCAATATTTCCTGGTTAGGTTTGCTTTGGCCATGCTAAATTCTCCCCAATGTAGCCGAACAGGCACCACAGTGTGGCGACTAGGGCATTTTCATAATAACTTCATTGCAGTGTTAATGCATGCAAATATATCATAGATATATTCATCCTTGTGCACAGAAGACACACGTTTGCAATTCCTTTTAGAGATATTAAACCTCTGGTAGCATTCTCACCTGAAATCAGAAAGTTACAGATCAGCAGGTATCTCTCCAAGAATTGAGGGGATAGTGAGGGAGTCATGTAATATTAGAGATGTCAGAAGAGAAATTGGATTTGGCTGGGAAATGTGCTTAGTCATTATGATTAACTTGTGCCTGTCCATAAATGTTGCAAACTTTGTGCTCTCTGCACAACTTGTGGGGCCGAAGTGCCTGTTTTGTGCTGTAGTTTTTCTATGTTTCTATGCTAAGGTTAATTAAATTGATAAGCACACTGCTGAGTGGCTGCATGCCTCAGGAGGGGTCTCAAGTTCAAGACCAGCACAAATTAAATCGAGTTTTAAAGCCAGACCGCACTTTCTGAAGGCGAGGTGATTTTTGGATGAAGTAGGTGGTGGAACTGCTTATGGAAAAGTCACTGAGCAAGAAACAGGTAGGATAGAAATATTGCATCAGATCAGTAAGTGTGTTCCAATGTAGCACAGAAAACCTTGATACAAGCAGCTGCTAGGTGTCAATGGATAGTCTCCCCACACAGCAGCATGCTCCCCAATGTGGGAAAAATGCCTGTACAGGAGGGAAATTGCCCTTAATTGGCCAGTTAAGTGAGTCACTTGGGCTCAGAGGGAGTGGCTTGTCCGCCATATTGCCTGCTGCTGCAATTTTACAATAGTATTATTGCCTTCTAACCGGTCTCAAAAAAGCTGGTAAAATTCAGCCTACAATCTCTGGGTTGCAAGTCCAGTATCCTAACCACTATATTATTATACCCTATGCATCTCGTCAGCTTCCTTTTTAAACATATGCATGTCCATTGTCAGATATTTCAGTGGTTCATTGTAATCAAGTAGCATTTAACGGATTATCAGTTACGTGGTTACTAGAGACTGATTAAAGGTATATGCTTTGCTAAATTCATCCTCCATCCCATGATGTGTGTAGCTGTGCTATCCAAAACCCAGATTCTGGACCCTTGACAGCTCAGTCCAATCTAGCTACTCTATCTCACCAAAACACTGCTGCCTCACAGCGCCAGGGACTCGGGTTTGATTCCTGGCTTGGGTCACTGTCTGTGCAGAGTCTGCATGTTCTCCCCGTGTCTGTGTGGGTTTGCTCCGGGTGCTCCAGTTTCCTCCCACATTCCAAAAGATGTGCTGGTTAGGTGTGCATTGGCCGTGTTAAATTCACCCTCAGTGTACCTGAACAGGCACCACAGTGTGGCGACTAGGGCATTTTCACAGTAACTTCATTGCAGTGTTAATGTAAGCCTACTTGTGACACTAATAAATAAACTTTAAGCAATATTGCAACAGTTCCATCAAGCCTGCAGTTTATGACCCAGTGTAAGCGAAAGAGGCAGACCATACAGGGCAGGCAAGAAGTGCAGGTCGGTCCAGGTTCAGTCCCTGCAGCTGTTTTGTCTTCACCTACATACTTTGTGGCAGTGTTTTGATCCCAGTTGGTGTTACAACTGGACAGAAAGGTCCCAGAATGGAACCTTGGCTCAAAAGTCCACAGCATTTTACTTTTTTTTAAGAAAATGTGAAGAACAGTCACAATAATTCCAATTAGCCTTTAACAACAAAAACATTATTAAACATGAAAAGTTTGAATTTTCTACTTCAATGCACCTTATCTTCACAAATGTACACAGATTTCAAGGATAGCATCCCCCTCAAACCCAAAGGTAAATGCTACTCAAATTGATCTCCCGTGGATTTCTCCTCAAATTCTCCCCAGATGATTTTCACAAGTGTTTCCAAACTCCACAATTAAAAGACGTGCTTCAGAATCTTCTTTCAAAGAATGCCTTCTTTCAGCTGTTTCCATTAAGGATCTTCCTCCAGGTTTTCCAAGTATCCTTTCAAACAATGCTTCCTTTCACTATTTTATCAAGGATCTGCCTCCGGGTCTTCCAACTCTCCTTTCAGGATTTCATTTGTCTTGAATTGCGACAGCATCCAAATCACTACATATAAACTCAGGTACTCAGTCCTCAATTCTATTTTTTCCAAAGGTTGGCAATAAGGACACCAAACTTACAATTGCATCCAATTTCTGGCTTTTCCCTAACCAATTTCATGAGGTCCGCACTCTAGTTCTGCCTTTAGCTTCAGTGTCAATGGCAGTTTCACCAGTTCCTTCCTTCAGACTTCCTGGAATCGTCTCTTTATTTCTCTTGCTTCCTTATCAAGCTGTTCTTTAGGCATCTGGGACTTGTTTCCTTGCCTTTGAATCTATTGTATGGCTTTTCTTTGAGCAAAGCTGCGAGAGAGAGAGAGTAATTCCCTCCCTCCCTGCAAAGCTCCTTCTGCTCTGGCTTCCAGTTAAAATTAAGCTCCTTTCCCTAAATGTAGCCCCTGGTTGCTAAGCAACATCTCATTCTTTCCCCAGTCTCTTATTTACTTTACACGTGGTAAACTCTCAGCACACTGATTGAGGTGTACAAGATTATGAGGGACATGGACAGAGTGGATCAGGAGCAGCTGTTCCCTTTCATTGAAGGGTCAGTCATGAGGGGACATAGGTTCAAAGTGAGAGGCAGGAGGTTTACGGGCTGATGTGAGGAAAGACCTTTCTACCCAGAGGGTGGTGATGGGCTGGAATGCTCTGCCTGGGAGGGTGGTAGAGGTCGGTTGCCACACATCCTTTAAAAAGTACCTGGATAAGCACTTGGTATGTCATTAAATTCAAGGCTATGGCCAAGTGTTGGTAGATGGGATTAGATGGGAGTTCAGCTGTTTCAAATGTGTTAGTGCAGACTCGATGGGCCGAAAGGCTCTTCTGCATTGTATGATTCCATGATAACAGGAATACAGTTTGAACTGAGACCAAAACACCCATATTTGCAAACACCTTTGTTTGACATGAATCTAACTAGAGTTGTACCCTTTCTTACACAAAACCACTAAATTAAGCCCACTTGAATGTTATTTCTAATATTTAACAATACAAACATTGATCACTTAAAACTACCTCAGATTTCCTGATAGCATTTCTTGAACAGTTGGATAGCATAGTACTGGGAATGTTTATGACACATTTCAAATTAAGCAAACTGATCAGAGGGCAGCAGAGAGACTACACCACAAGGAGCATTGTGGGAGAAGTCAGCGCAGTCACCTCGACTGAAAAGTGGGAACCAGAAGAACTGGTGTCAAAGAGCGGTTAAGCCCAAAACTCTACATTAGCGTTTCCCTTCTTCCCTCCTCCTCTGACCAAAAAAGGGTCCAGACATTGCAGATCAGAAACTTGAGACCAACGTATGTAGCTGATTGGTGAGTAGGTTCTGGTGGGTATTTCCAAACCATATTAAAGTGAAACTCATTGTTTAGGCAAGGGTAAGGAATTACTTGCTTTATTTCTTTTAAAAAAACTTTTATTAAGTTTTTAAACTTAAAAAGTGTTTAGTCATGGCAGTAGAGCACGAAGCTGTGGTTTACTCTTCCAGTATCCCGGGCCCAGTACGTATGCAGGAGGTGTTTCCAGCTGCAGCTCCTGGAAGCTCGAGTTTCAGAGCTGGAACAGCAGCTGGGGACACTCCGTAGCATCCGTGAGTCTGAGAGCATTGTGGATTGCACATTTAGGGAGGTGGTCACACAGCAGCTGAAGGGACTCAAGGAAGGAAGGGTGACCACCAGGCAGTCCAAAAGATGTAGGCAAATAGTTCAGAAGTCCCCTGGGGTCTTGCTTGCAAATCGGTATTCCATTTTGGAGGCTGGTTCCCCCAGGAACCAAGCTTTTGGCACCACGAACAGCCTGTCTGTACAAGAATGGGGGAAAAAAGGCAGAGCAATAGAAATTGAGGATTCTATAGTCAGGGGTACAGATGGGCGTTTCTGTGGTCGTCAACGTGACTCCAGAACATTCCTCCATGGTGCTAGGGTCCAGGATGTCACTGAATGGCTGCAGGGCATTCTGACGGGGGAGTCTGATGAGGCAGAGGTCATAGTACATATGGGGTGGCACGGCGGCACAGTGGTTAGCACTGCTGCCTCACAGCACCAAGGACCCGGGTTCAATCCTCGGCTTGGGTCACTGTCTATGTGGAGTTTGCACATTCTCCCTGTGCCTACGTGGGTTTCCTCCCACAGTCCAAAGATGTGCAAGTTAGGTGAATTCGCCAAGCTAAATTCTCCCTCAGTGCTGGAATGTGGCGACTAGGGGATTTTCACAGTAACATCATTGCAGTGTTAATGTAAGACTACTTGTGACTAATAAATAAACTTTAAACTTTACTTTTGCTTTACATGTTGGTACCAATGACATAGATAGAAAGAAGGATCAGGTCTTGCATCAAGAATTCAGGGAGTTAGGCGGTAGATTAAAAGCAAGATCTCTCTGGTTGTAATCTCGGGATTACTCCCAGTGCCACATACCAGCGAGCATAGAAATTGGAGGATAGTGCAGATGAATGCATGGCTTAAGAGTTGGAGGGAGCATTTTAGATTCCTGGATCACTGGAACCATTTCTGGGGAAGGTGGGACCTGTACAAGCGGGACAGTCTACATCTGAACCAGAACGAGACTAATACCCTTGCAGGATGTTTTGCTAGTGCTGTTGGGAGGAGTTTAAACTAATTTGGCAGGGGAAGGGGACACAGACTGTTAGCAGAATAAGGGAATAGAATCATACAGCAAAACAAACAAGTCAGAGGGAGTGCAGCTGTATTAAGTTAAAGTCCAACAGGTTTATTTGGTAGCACGAGCTTTCGGAGCACTGCCCCTTCATCATCACTCACCTGATGAAGGAGCAGCGCTCCAAAAGCTCATTCTACCAAATAAACCTGTTGGACTTTAACCTGGTGTTGTGAGACTACTTACTGTGCCCACCCCAGTCCAATGCCGGCAACTCCACATCACAGCTGTATTAAGTTTCAAGGGCACAGTGGCTAGCACCCAGGTTCAATTCCTGGCTTGGGTCACTGTCGGTGTGGAGTTTGCACATTCTCCCTGTGTCTGCGTGGGTTTCCTCCAGGTGCTCCGGTTTCCTCCCACAGTCCAAAGATGTGCAGGTTAGGTGCATTGGCCATGCTAAATTCTCCCTCAGTGTACCTGAACAGGCGCCGGAGTGTGGCGACTAGGGGATTTTCACAGTAACTTCATTATAGTTGGAATATAAGCCTACTTGTGAGTAATAAAAATAAACTGGAAGTAAGGCCAGGCTGGACGGCCTCTACTTTAACGCCAGGAGTATTGCAGGTAAAACAGATGAATTGAGGGCGATGATTGGCACATGGATGTGTGATATAGGAGCCATCACAGAGACATGGTTGAAAGGAGGACACAATTGGCAACTCAACATTCCAGGATATAGAACCTTCAGGTGAGACAGGGGAGGAGGTAAAAGAGGAGGAGACATTGCATTATTGGTTAAGGAGTCAACTACTGCAATAAGGGGAGATGATATCTTGGAGGGGGCATCAAATGAAGCTTTGTGCGTAGAGCTTAGGAATAAAAAAAGGAGCAGCCTCATTGTTAGCTGTTTGTTACAGACCCCCAGATAGTCAGAGGGATATTGAGGAACAAATATGTGCTCAATTTGTGGAGGTGTGTAAAAACAATAACAATAGGGTTATTATATTAGGTAGTTTCAACTTTCCCAACATTTTATACTTTCCCAGAAGACTAAGGAAATCTGGCATGTCAGCTACGACTCCCACCAACTTTTACAGATGCATATAGAAAGCATTCTTTCTGGTTGTATCACAGCTTGGTATGGCTCCTGCTCTGCACAAGACTGCAAGAAACTACAAAAGGTTGTGAATGTAGCCCAATCCATCACGCAAACCAGCCTCCCATCCATTGGTTCTGTCTACACTTCCTGCTGCCTCAGCAAAGCAGCCAGCATAATTAAGAACTCACATACCCCGGACATTCTCTTTTCCACCTTCTTCCTTCGGGAAAAAGATACAAAGTCTGAAGTCACGTACCAACTGACTCAAGAACAGCTTCTTTCCTGCTGCTGTCAGACTTGAATGGACCTACCTTGCATTAAGTTGATCTTTCTCTACACCCGAGCTATGACTGTGACATTACATTCTACACTCTCTCGTTTCCTTCCCTATGAATGGTATGTTCTATATAGCGCACAACAAACAATACTTTTCACTGCATGTTAATATATGTGACAATAATAATTCAAATAAAAAAATGCTGGGATATACTTGGTGTTAAGGGCTTGGTTGGAGTAGATTTCTTGAAATGTGTACAGGGGAACTTTTAAAATCAATATGTGGAGGGTCCAACAAGGGAGGAAACTGCGCTGAACCTGATTCTGAGGAGTGACGCTGGACAGGAGGTAGAGGTGGTGGCGGGGGAGCATTTTAGTGATAGCGATCACAACATGGTACAATTTAAGCTTGTCATGGACAAGGAAATAGACAAGCTGCAAAAAAAAAGTTTTGGATTGGAGGAGAGCGGATTTTAGTAAAATAAGACAGGATCTTATTGAGTTATAAGGAGAGGCTGGATAGACTGGGATTTTTTTCTCTGGAGCATAGATGACTGAGGGATGATCTTATAGAGGTCTATAAAATGAGGGGCATAGATCAGCTAGATAGTCAACATTTTTTCCAAAGGTAGGGGAGTCTAAAACTAGAGGACAGAGGTTTAGGGTGAGAGGGGAGAAACAAAAGGGTCCAGAGGGGCAATTTTTCACACAGAAGGTGGTGAGTGTCTGGAACAAGCTGCCAGAGGTAATAGTAGAGGCGGATACAATTTTGTCTTTTAAAAAGCACTTGGACAGTTACATGAGTAAGATGGCTATTGAGGGAGATGGGCCAAATGTGGGCAATTGGGACTAGCTTAGTTGTTTAAAAAGAAAGGGCCGCATGGACAAGTTGGGCCGGAAAGGCTGTTTCCATGCTGTAAATCTCTGTGACTCTCTCTGGCCAAGATAGACTGGGAACAGCTACAAACGGGAAAATCGACAGAAGGGGAGTGGGGGGCATTCAAAAAGAAAATGGGGAGGGTGCAAACCCAGCATGTTCTCTCTAGGGTGATGTGTAGGAATAACAAGCCCAGAGAACCATGGATGACCAGAGATATTCAGGATACAATGAGAAGGAAAAGAAAGGCTTTAAAAAGTACAAGGGGAGCAAATAAGTAGAGGTTTTAGTGAGAGTTAGAAAGTGCAAGGTGAAGCTTAAGAAAGCAATCAGGAATGCAAAGAAGGGATATGAGAAAGCTCTAGCTGATAAAAGCGCAGAGGAGATTCACCAGGATGCTGCCTAGGATGGAACATATAAATTATGAAGAGAGGTTGCATAGGCTTGGATTGTTTTCATTGGAGCAGAGAAAACTGAGAGGCGACCTGACCGAGGTGTACAAGATTATGAGGGACATGGACAGAGTGGATAAGGAGCAGCTGTTCAGCTTAGTTGAAGGATTTGTCACAAAGGGACATAGGTTCAAGGTGAGGGGCAGGAGGTCTAAGGGGGATGTGAGGAAAAATGTTTTTACTCTGAGGGTGGTGACAATCTGGAATGCACTGCCTGGGAGGGTGGTAGAGGCGGGTTGCCTCACATCCTTTAAAAAGTATCTGGGTGAGCACTTGGCACATCATAACATTCAGGGCTATGGGCCAAGTGCTGGCAGGTGGGATTAGGTGGGAGTTCAGGTGTTTCTAATGTGTTGGTGCGGACTCGATGGGCTGAAGGGCCTCTTCTGTGCTGTATGATTCTATGACAACACAAGAATACACTAAGATTCTTCATTTATTATTCATGTTATCCTTTACAAAATATGACAAACAAAAAAAAAAATCTTCAGTTAGCTTACCTTGTGAAGTACTTGTATCGGTTCTTACCGCTCACTTGCGGATCTTGCTGCACTTGTAACTGCATTCTAAGAGAAGGGTCATATCTGGGAAGAAAAGGAAATATCAGTTTTGCTGTTTAATTTTGTAAAAGACAAAACATAAAATTCAAGAAAAAGCATTCTCTAATTATAGGCTAGTATCAATGTACTTTATGAACAAATCTTGCCAAAATACTTTACATCGACATTTTAAAAAGAATATGCTTGCTGAATTGCAATTAGTTTTCTCTGAGTTGCTTAACCTTGCTCACATAATACCTTTATAAGGCAACACAGAGAAGACTTTCATGCCATCAGCCTTAGATACATTCAAATCGAGGTCCTCGCCAGAAAGATAACATGTGCTAACCCGTCCAATCAGTACAAATCTCCTCTTATTTTCTTTCATAGAAGCAGAGAAGATAGGAGCAGGAGGAGGCCATTTGGCCTTTTGAGCCTGCTTCGCCATTCACTAAGATCATGGCTAATCATCCAACTCAATAGCCTAATCCTGCTTTTACCCCATAACGTTTGATCCCATTTTCCCCACATGCTATATCCAGCTGCTTCTTGAATGCATTCAATGTTTTGGCATCAATTACTTCCTGTGGTAATGAATTCCACAGGCTCACCACTCATTGGGTGAAGAAATGTCTTCTCACCTCCGTCCTAAATGGTCTACTCTGAATCCTCAGACTGTGACCCCTGGTTCTGGACTCCCCCCACCATCAGGAACATCCTTCCTGCATCTACCCTGTCTAGTCCTGTTAGAATTTTATAAGTCTCTATGAGATCCCCCCTCATTCGTCTGAACTCCAGAGAAAACAATTCTAACCTAGTCAATCTCTCCTCATACATCAGTCCTGCCATCCCCGGAATCAGCCTGGTAAACCTTCGCTGCACTCCCTTGAGAGCAAGAACATCCTTCCTCAGTAAAGGAGACCAAAACTGCACACAATACTCTAGGTATGGCCTCACTAAGGCCCTGTATAATTACAACAACATATCCCTGCTCCTGTACTCGAAACCTCTCGCAATGAAGGCCAACATGCCATTTGCCTTCTTTACTGCCTGCTGCACCTGCATGCTTACCTTCAGTGACTGGTGCACGAGGATACCCAGGTCCCACTGCACACTCCCCTCTCCCAATTTACAGCCATTCAGGTAGTAATCTGCCTTCTTGTTTTTGCTTCCAAAGTGAATAACCTCACGCTTATCCAAATTATACTGCGTCTGCCATTGATTAGCCCAGTCACCCAACCTGTCCAGATCATTCTGAAGTATCTCTGCATCATTGTCACAGTTCACCCTCCCATCCACCTTGGTATCATCTGCAAACTTTGAGATGTTACATTTTGTTCCCTCATCCAAATCATTTATATTGTGAATAGCTGGGGTCCCAGCACCGATCCCTGTGGCACCCCACGAGTTACTGCTTGCCAATTTGAAAAGCACCCATTAAGTGCTACTCTTTGTTTCCTCTCTGCCAACCAGTTTTCTATCCATCGCAATACACTTCCTCCAATCCCATGCGCTTTAATCTTGCACGATAATCTCTTGTGCGGGACTTTGTCAAACGCTTTCTTTCCCATCTCCTTTGTTTTGATATTTGGAAATTTGAAGCCTGGTGACATGAAAGGAACTGTTTGAGATGAGTTTAATACTGAACAATCTGACAAACATTACCTAATGCTCAGTTGAAGCTTTGGTTTAAACACCATCTACTAATATTAATTGAACTCCCACACACACTGGTCTGGAATATAGTGTTCAATTCTGGTCGCCACACTACCAGAAGGATGTGGAGGCTTTGGAGAGGGTACAGAAAAGATTTACCAGGATGTTGCCTGGCATGGAGGGCATTAGCTATGAGGAGAGGTTGGAGAAACTTGGTTTGTTCTCACTGGAGCAACGGCGGTTGAGGGGAGACCTGATAGAAGTCTACACGATTATGAGGGGCATGGACAGAGTGGATAGTCAGAAGCTTTTTCCCCGGGTGGAAGAGTCAATTACTAGGGGGCATAGGTTTAAGGTGCGAGGGGCAAGTTTTAAAAGAGATGTACGAGGCAGATCTTTTAAACAGAGAGTGCTGGGTGCCTGGAACTCGTTGCCGAGGGAGGTAGTGGAAGCGGATACGGTAGTGACTTTTAAGGGGCGTCTTGAAAAGTACATGAATGAGATGGGAATAGAGGGATATGGTCCCTGGAAGCGTAGGGGGTTTTAGTTAAGTCTGGCAGCACGGTTGGTGCAGGCTTGGAGGGCTGAAGGGCCTGTTCCTGTGCTGTAATTTTCTTTGTTCTTTGAATTTTCCTGGGATTTCTCCTAATCTCCTGCGGTAACTTCAAATGAAAAACACAAGAACCTAGGGGCAGCAAGGTAGCATTGTGGTTAGCACTGCTGCTTCACAGTGCCAGGGACCCAGATTCGATTCCCGGCTCAGGTCACTGTCTGCACATTCTCCCCATGCCTGCGCGTGTTTCCTCCATGTGCTCCGGTTTCCTCCCACAATCTGAAAGATGTGCTGGTTAGGTGCATTGACCCGAACAGGCGCTGGAGTGTGGCGACTAGGAGAATTTCACAGTAACTTCATTGCAGTGATAATGTAAGTCTTACTTGTGACTAATAAATAAACTTCAGAAAAGTTGAAAAAAAAAAGGCAGCATGGACAAGTTGGGCCGAAGGGCCTGTTTCCATGCTGTAAGCCTCTATGACTCTATGAGAAATTATGTAAACAGTTAAAGATGGCCATAAGTGAGGGCCAATTAGTGGGAGGGTGGTGATTTCACCACCTTCCCATCTCTGCCCTTGTTAAGTCTGGAGCAGGAAGGCTTATGGATTGTATTCCCATCCCATCACCAGTTGAGGCCCTTAAGTGAGCAATTAATGCCCATGGACCATATCCTACCACTGCTGCTATTCAGCCAGCAGTAAGGAACCTGAATCAGCAGGTTTTCGGAGGGGAGGTGCATCTCTTGTTGCCAGGACTCAGTGCGCGATTGACAGATCTGGCATCAGCAAGAGGGGGTTTGCTGAAAACCACGCCGCTGCCCTGGCTGCAACTCCTCCCCACACTCAACTGTGGTCTGCAATTCTTTTGCTGAACCTGGGATTTTGATGACTTGCATTGCTGACAGCTGGCACCGCTTCTGCTGAGACTGCCTGCAATGAACAACTGCCAACCACTGATTGTCAGCAGGTTTTGAGGTGAGACGTCTGGCCCCAGGGTCCTTGATCCTAGGGAAGGTCCATCACTGCCTGATGTGTACTTAATTTTGGCAAGATTTCCCCAAAGGAGGAGACATGGGGCTCTCACCAACAAGTGAGACTCCTGCCACCTGCGTTAAATGCCACCCACAAAATTAAACATTTTTTTGCAGTAGTTACAAGTTTTAAAACAGGTATCTGTAGCAAGATGTACTCTTCAAACATGTTTTAACTCCAATTATAAGATTTGCTGATAGTAAGATATATGTGGAATTGACTATTTAGCTTATCTGGAATGAACATGGCAATTACGCTGTCAATTGCTTGATGGCTTCTTGTTTTCTCTCTCCGTATCCTCTCCAGCGTTGATCAACAAATTTCGGGACAGGGTCATTGCGATCTAGCTGAAAGGTGTAGCTTGGGAAACGATGCAAGTTACTGAACATGGCCTTATATTCAGGTACTTTTTTCTATATGATGGAAAGAAATATACAGAATTTGAGACTGCAGGGCCCAAAAGCAGTTATTCAAAGCGCACAAAATAAATATATGGATGAGAAAATACAATTATGTTGATATTTAATACAAAGGTAAATTAGCAAGAGAAGTCAATGTAGTAAATATTTCTGCGCTCTTCAAAGGGATACTGATAACATTTGGTGGCAATAAATTGCAGTTACTTAATTTATTCTGCTTAAGCAAAAATTAATAAATAATAATTTGTGGCTTATTACTTCTTTACAAGCATTCTATCTGCCAGGTGACATCGTTTTTATACATTAATATGGTTGCTCTCCTGCATATCTATTGTTTAAAAAAAAGAAAACCTGCAGAAAATACTATCAACCTTGTACTAATCATTATGATAATGATTTGTGGCATTGCTTGAAGACAACACAACATGCAGGCGCATTTTCAAATACAACCATTCATCTCAAGAAATTCAGTCACGAATTAGTGCTTGTGAAGATCAGAAACATTTGAAGATACATTCGTGCACAAAAACAGATATTATGTAAGTTTCAGTGGAAGACAAAGCAATGGCGTTCTGCTTGACCAATTTCAGAGAGAGAACCCATTGGCTTGGTGAAAAACAAATCATTGGATACCAGGCTATAAGGCAAGACAGTGAAGATATTCCTGACACTGTCAGTAAAATGGCAGGAAAAGACTTTTAATGTGTTCCCACTGGCACTAAATCAGTTCGTCTTTGGATGGCTCATGTTTTGCTGGATCTCCATCCTGGGAGGGAGGGAAATCATGCCAGTCTGCAGCAGATAAAGATAATGGCCACAAGCACAGAAGGTCACTCAAAATGTACAGAGAAACAGAGGGAGAGAGTTGCAGTTGCACCTGAACATTAAAAGTAATGGCCTATCTCGAAGATCTATAGTCACCAAAGAATGTGACTCTCACACATGGGAAACCCAGGGTCATTGATGATGCAGCTGAAGATGGTTGGGCCAAGAACACTAGTGGAACTCCTACACTATTGTCCAAGTACTGAAATGATTGGCCTCCAACAACCACAACCATTTCCTTTGTGCTAGGTATGACTCCAACTAATGGATTCACAAATCAGAAAGTGTCTTCGGAGATTCAATGTCCTTTGAATCCCTCAGAGCTGCTGTACTCTTACAGAAAATAACATTAGATAGCAGCCCAGCATCTTCAGAGGGCTCTTTTTCCAACTGATTCACTCACGCCATCATGGCATCTTACCTACCCAAGTACCAACCCACTTGGAATGAAGGTACTGTTGAGCCAAATGGGGTATCGCAGGCTGAATCACAGAGCAGGAGCTGCCGGGGGAATGTTGAAGAAATATATGTTCATGACTATGAAGCCCAAGGAACAAGACCTCAGGGCCCATTCCTTAAAAGATCGATGATTTAGTGGCATTGATCATGTGTGCAGGCAGCAGATCAGTGTCCTTTCATATAGTGCAGATTATGGAAAAGTTAGAGAAGTTGACAGTCTACATCTGCATTCAATGAAGGAGGTATGGCATTACATGAGAAAAACCCTGTTGTCCTTGGCAGTCCAAAAAACAACCAATGCAGCTTCAAAATATCAGGAGAAAGCTTTAAGGGTAATTGTTATTTCCGCCAGGGCAACAATGACTACTGCCAAAAATGGTTCGAACAGAATACAAACTTAAGGTTTTGAGGACTTACCATAGAATCCCTACAGTGCAGTAAGAGGCCATCTGACCCATCAAGTCTGCACTGATTCCCCAAAAGAGCATTCCATCCAGGCCTTCCCCTCCGTCATATCCCCAAAGTCCTATGCATTTACAATGGCTAATCCACCTAACCTATACATCTTTGGATACCAAGGGGCAATTTAGTATGGCCGATACACCTAACCTGCATATCTTTGGACTTAATTGACATTATTCAACCTGCTAAAATTCAGACAATTACCATAGCATGTGCATACTACCAGTTGACTGCAAATGGCACCTACTGCTGTTGCTACTTCTCACTGGCAATGACAATATTTCAGTGTCAAAGTGACTCTCTCTAAAACCAGCACAGACTGGAACTTCTAGTCTGATCCTGCTAGACATTAGGCACACATCAACATGAAAGAGATCCTTTAAGAACATTGGCCCATCAGTCCTCAACAGCTCCATTGATACAATTCTGGTCAACAAACCTCACAACTACCCAAAAGTGAGGTAATACCTTGTCAAAGTTTTAAAAAGGGTCAAACACGAACACCTGGCACAAGGGGTAGTCACCCTGTTAGCAAGTAGCAGTGTTAGAGTGAAGGGGCAAATGGTAGTTAGCAGATACATTTCTGACAGGTCAGAGTATTTGGGTATATCAAAGGATCTAAAATTGATGATTAATGTTTGAAAATATTCTCTCCCAGAGAGGATATTGAAAATATTACATATTGGCTGAGCAGTTATCTGAGAGAAATGTAAGGAATTGTGAAGGGTTTTACTTTGGCATTCAAATAGAGGGTACCCTTTATATTGGAAGAAGTTGTTTATGATCTCTTGCCTGATGACATATGTTTCTGATAACAGGTTGGCATTGTCTCCATCCTCTCTTTCCAGGGATTCAGTGCTGTGAGGAGATGATTGGTCTACAGCACCTTTTCCTTCTTCATTTTCTATGCTTGTAAATCCCAATCATTTAGCAATGACCAAAGAGATAACGTTCAGGTTGATGATTTTTTATTAGAACTGAAAAGTCACAGGTTTTCAGCCAGTAGAAGGATGGAGGAAACAGGAAGAAGAGAACAGAAAGTCTGTGATAGGATGGAGGTCATGAGAGATTAAAGGAAAGGAGGAGTCAAAGATGGACCAGGTGAAGGTGAGAGAAGGGTTGATGTTGGAAACAAAGCCAATGAAATTTTCCAGTTCATGGCGAGAACATGGAGGCACTACTGATACAGTCATTAATATACGAGAAAAAGAGATGAGGGAGGTGCCCCCATGTAGGATTGGAATAATGAATGTTCCACATATCCCACTAAAGGGCAGGCATAGATAAGACCCATGTGGGTAACCAGAGCAAAATCTTTTATTTGGAGGAAGTGGGTGGAGTTGAAGGCAAAGTTATTTAAAGTGAGAACAAGCTCAACCAGGCGGAGCAGGGTGGTGGTGTATGGAGCCTGGATGGGTGTCTGTTCGAGGAAGAGGCAAAAAGCTCAGAGATGGAGTTGTAGAGGACTTGGATGTCCATAGTGAAGAGAAAATGGGTAGGGCCAGGAAATTGGAAACTATTGAAATGATATAGTGCATTGGAAAAGTCAGGGATGTGGTAGGAAGAGACTCTATAAAGGGAGAAAAATTGATCATTTTTGTGGCACATATTCAGTCAGACATTCCAGTCAGAATCAACTCAGCAGAATGACAGATGCATCCATGGCCTGTCAAAAGCAGCATTGAAACTACTTGACTGATGTGATAATGTTACCAGAAATCACTCTAAAGCGTCTGGATGCACAAAGGTGCTGTCAAAGCCACTGGCAAGGAAGTGAGAACCCCTCATTTAAAGAGGGTGCAAGTCAGGTTCGAAAGGCTGGCACATCTTTACAACGATGTCAGGATGAAAATGCAAACTGCAGACACTCCCTATATGAAAAATCTGGAATGGTCCTGTGTGATACAAATACCTATAGATTGGGTGCTGACTGTGTATATGCTGTGTTCTCCTAGCACTCATTCCTTTCCTCCTCCATGTTAATCCTCCTCTGTTTAAAAGTCAGGACCAAAGGAAGCCACAGAGATAAATCCATTATTTAATTATGAAAGGCATCCTTTAAATTCTTAGCAAATTCTGCAAAGTTTCAACAATTGCTCAAATGCTGCAGTTTCAAGTGAAAGAAGTCCAAAAAAAATCAACTTCGGACCTGTCTGTCACCTTTTTGATCTCTTCCTGCCTGTGAGCCATCTTTACAATGGCTCTAGTTTCCAGGCACAGCAAATGGGCAGAAAGACTATTAGGAGACACTTAGCCAAGCCTCTGCCCACTTCATTCAATTGCAGTTGTGGCACATCTCGCATACAGATCAATATCAGAGCAGATTGTGTGAAGAAAAATCTGGTGGACATTTATAAAGGCAGAATTCCACCTTATTTTACTTGCCAGCCTGATCTATGCCATCCATAAATGGGCAGTTTTCCTAAGGACAATCCAGAGCAGCACCCAGGGGAACTAAAAGGATTTGCCATGTGAAGGTATGGGGAGCGGGGGCAGGTTTATAATATAGGCAGCCGATTATTGTTCTATGCATTTAAGAAGTCTCTCAAAACATTATCAGATGATATCTGAAGAAACCTGGGAATTCAGAAAAATAAAGAGATGGAATACTATTTCCAGAAAAAGTGGTAACAATGGAAGCTGCTACAGAATAATAAATTCACCAAGCATAATATTCCCTGATTTCCTATACATTTCAATAGTAAGTTGAAAGAAATACCAACACATTATTCACTAGTATGAGTTGAAGGGACAATTTATTTTTAAATTGCATCATATTGATAAAATACATTTGTGAGTACTCACTAATCTGTTAATGGCTGTGAATGCCTTCATGGACATCTTGGCATGATCCTTCTCACTGGCTACTGAATACAAAGGATCTGTAGTGGACAAGGGAAGTCATTTTGTTACTTAATAGCTCAGCATCAGAATCTTTTTCTAACTTGATAGAATTGATGTATATAATTGACGTATATTTGATATGATAATTGATGTATATAATTGATAGACAGAATCGATGTATATAATTGCAATAAGAATGATTGCCCGTCATAGGAAAATCAACATGAATTCCTCAGCTCCAAGTAGTTAACTTGTTGTTAAGAACTCATCTAAGTGTAATATCAATTTTCACATAAATTCACTAACGGTCATATTTTCATTGTATTGTAATTCATACTAAAGTTATTTACATTGATAAATCACACAGCCAATTTAAAAGTAGCAATAGCTGAAACAGGTAGAGACCTCACAGGGAAATGTGGGCTTGGAAATTTCAGTTGGGCCATTGCACCTCAGATTTGCAGTATGGCAGAACATCTGCTGACCACGTTGTCCCAGCACTGACATTGCAAATCTCATTCTGTGGTCATTTGTACCAATGGGTTGGGCGCTTTACCACTTACAATGCTCATTGGATTTTTGCCATCTTACTTGGACACAGTGCGGGGGGGGTGGTCAGCAATCAATACACAATACATGGGGGGTACAGTGGTTAGCACTGCTGCCTCACAGCCAGGGATGAGAGTTCAATTCTGGCCTTGTGTGACTGTCCCTATGTCTGTGTGGGTTTCCTCCAGGTGCTCCGGTTTCCTCTCAGTCCAAAGATCAGTAGATAGGTAGATTGACCATGTTAAATTGCCCCATAGGTGTCCAAAGCTGTGTAGGTTAGCTGGATTAGCCACAGTATGGGAAGAGAGTTATGGGATTCTAGTTTTCCTTCTATGAAAATCATTATTGATCCAATTAGGTTTTTACAATAATCTGACAATTCTCATAGTAATAGAAACAGAAAATGCTGGAAATGCTCAGCAAGTCTGGCAGCACCTGTAGAAACAACATGAACCTTTCAGGTCCATGACCTTTCATCAGAGCTCTCAGATGCTGCCAAACCTGCTCTTTATTTCAGATTCTCAGCATCCACACTATTTAGCTTTTGTATTAGCTTTCATGGTGACTTTTTTGATGCTACTCCAATAATTTCCAAATTTATTGAATGCAATTTCACAACTTGCTGCTGTGAGATTTGAAATCACAACATCTGATTTACTATTTCAATACCATAAGCACTGTGCATTGGGGCAATGACCACTGGTCATGATAGAAAGGCCGAAATCAAAATGCAATTACATTTTTAAATTGTGCAAATAAATGAGCAAATAACTGAACAGAATAGATTCAGTAACTCAAATACAAGTAAATTATCGTGGATTATGTTTAAATAAACCACTATTTTATCTTTGGACTCTGGAATGGCTCCTACAGATTGGAGGGGAGTTAACGCAAGCCCACTATTCACAAAAGGGAGGTAGAGAGAAAACAGGATCTTTAATCTACATATTGGGAAAACAGGAATTTTAATCTACATATAGATTGGAAAGATCAGATGGGCAAAGGTAGAATAGGTGAGGAGTTATAGAGTGTTTTCAGAATAGTTTCTTAGAACAGCATGTTCTGGTATCAAATAGAGGGCAGGTTATGCTGAACCTGGTATTGTGCAATGAGATAGGATTAATTGATAACCTCATGATGAAGGCACCCCTTGGTAACAGCAATCATAATATGATTAAATTTTACATTCAGTTTGAGGGAGAGAAGAGTGCGTCCAAGACTAGTATGTTAAACTGAAATTAAGGCAATTAGGAGGGCATGAAAGCGGAGCTAGCTAAAGCAAATTTACGTGATGGATCAACATATGCTCAATGGCTGATATTTAAAGGAATGTTTCAGAATACACAGAATAGACACATTCCAATGAGAAAGAAAAATTCCAAGGGAAGGGAAGATTAACTAAAAAAGTTAAAGACAGTATTAAATTTAAAGAAATGCATATATTTGTGCAAAGACGAGGGACAGGTCAGAAAAATGGAAAAAATATAAAGAACATCAAAGAATGACAAAAACATTAATAAGGAGGGGAAAGCTAGAGTACAAGAAAAATCTAGCCAGCAATATAAAGGTGGACAGTAAGTATTTCTACCAATATTTAAATAAGAGAGTTAACAAAGTGAGCATTGGACCTACAAAAAATGCCTCTCGGGAATTGATAATGGAAAGTAGGACTGTGGCAGATGCATTAAACAGGTAGTTTGCATCTGTCTTCACTATAGAGAACACCAGTAACGTTCATGAAAAAGCTGTAAATCAGGAAAGGGAGGAACTCAAGAAAATTACCATACCAGGGAAGCAAGTGGTATTGAGCAAGTTGTTGGATCTGCGGGCTGACAAATCCCTAGGTCTCAATGGGCTTCACACTAAGGTGTTGAAAGAAGTGGCTAATGAGATAGTTGGTGCATTGGTTTTAATTTTCCAAAATTCACTAGATTCGGGGAGGGTTCCATTAAATTGGAAGATAGGAAGGGAAACAGATGGGAAGCAGACAGAAAGCAGGAAACTATAGGCCAGTTAGCCTAACATCTGCCATAGGGAAAATATTAGAAGCCATTTTAAAGATGTTATAGCAGGGCACTTGGAAAAATTCAAGGCAATCACCCAGAGTCAACATGGTTTTGGGAAAGGGAAATCATGTTTCTCAATTTATTGGAATTCTTTGAAAGAGTCACATGGACTGTCGATAAAGAATCAGTGGATGTACTATACTTAGATTTGCAGAAGGCCTGTGATAAGGAGCCAGATCAAAGGTTATTGCGTAAAAGCAAAGCTCATGACGAGGCGATAACATATTGCCATGGGATCGGCTAGCTAACAGGAAACATTCAGTTTGAGGGAGAGAAGAGTGCGTCCAAGACTAGTATTTTAAACTGAAATTAAGACAATTAGGAGGGCATGAAAGTGGAGCTAGCTAAAGCAAACTTAAGTGATTGATCAACATATGCTCAATGGCTGACATTTTTCTAGTTGGCAAGATCCAATGAGTGGTGTCCCACAGGGATCTATGCTGGGTCTTCAAATTTTTACAATGTATACTAAAATGTATACTATACTATAATAGAGGTTTATAAAATGATGAAGGGGATAGATAGAGTGAACGTTCAAAGACTATTTCCTCGGGTGGATGGAGCTATTACAAGGGGGCATAACTATAGGGTTCATGGTGGGAGATATAGGAAGGATATCAGAGGTAGGTTCTTTACGCAGAGAGTGGTTGGGGTGTGGAATGGACTGCCTGCAGTGATAGTGGAGTCAGACACGTTAGGAACATTTAAGCGGTTATTGGATAGGCACATGGAGCACACCAGGATGATAGGGAGTGGGATAGCTTGATCTTGGTTTCAGATAAAGCTCGGCACAACATCGTGGGCCGAAGGGCCTGTTCTGTGCTGTACTGTTCTATGTTCTATGTTCTAAATTTGCTGATGACACAAATATAGGTAGAAAAGTAAACTGTGAAATGGCCTTAAAGAGGCTACAAAAGGACAGATAGATTAAGTGTGGGGGCAAAAATCTGGCAAATGGAGTATAATGTGCGTAAATGTGAAATTATCCATTTCGGCAGGAAAAAAATAAAAAAGCTTATTATTTAAATGGTGAGAGATTGCAGAACTCTGTAAAGGGATCTGGGTAGCTAAGTGCATGAATCACAAAAGGCTAGCACACAGGTCCAGTAAGTGATCTGGAAGGCTGAAAGAATGCTATCGTTTATTGTGAGGGGAATTGATTACAATAGTAGGAAGGTTATGCTCCAGTTATTTATGGCATTGGTGAGACCACATCTGGAATATTGCATACCGTACTGGTCTCCCTATTTAAGGAAAGATGTAAATGTATTAGAAGCGGTTCAGAGAAGGTTTGTTAGACTAATACCAGGAATGGGTGGGTTGTCTTATGAAGAAAGGTTGGAGAGGTTAGGTTTGTATCCACTAGAGTTTAGATGGGAAAAAGGCAACATGATTGAAACTGTTAAGATCCTAAGGGGTGTTTATAGGGCTTTTCCTCTTGTTGGAGAATCTGTCACTGTTTAAAAATAAGGGAGGCGGGGGGGAGAGATCGCTCATTTAAGGCAGAGATTAGGAGAATTGTTTTCTCTCAAATGATCGTGAGTCTCTGGAACTCTTCTTCAAATGGCAATGGAAGCAGAATCATTGAGTATTTTTAAGGCAGAACTAGTTAGATTCTTGATTAACAATGGGGTGAAAGGTTAATGGGGACTGCATGAATATGGGGTTAAAGTTACAATCAGATCAGCCATGATCTTATCGAATAACAGAGTAGGCTTGAGGGGCCGTGTGGCCTACGCCTGCTGGCCTTAGTAATGCTCACATCGTTCAAATGAACTAAAAGAAATAAACAAAACTAAATAACTAAAAAAAAGGTGGGACACAGAGGTGTAGAGCAACAGAGGGACGTTGGAGTACATGACCACAAATCTGTGAAAGTAGCAGGATGGGAGGATCAGGTGGTTAAGGAGGCATTATGAAATACTTTCCATTATTAGCCACAATATAGAATATAAGAGGAGAGTTTATGCTACAACTTTATAAAACACTAGTTAAGCCTGTAGTTAAGCCACAGCAAGAGTAGCATGTACAGGGCAGAAAGGATGTGACCACTCTCGTTGGGTAGAGAAGGGATTTACCAGGATGCTGTTGGGAATGGAGAATTTTAGCTAAGAGGAAAAATTGAATAGACTGGGGTTGTTTTCTCCCCCCAAGAACAGAGGGAAATTTTTGGTATCACACATTATTTTGTTCCCAATGGGGAAGGGGTGAAAGGATTAGCAGGCTCATTACCAACCTCTTTGAACTGCTTTACAAAATCTCCTCTTGTGGCCAATAAACCCTGGAAGGGGACTTGAACCCAGAGCTTCTGGCTCAGAGGCAGGGAGGCTACCTACTGAGCCACAGGATTTTGCAGTGGATAACCAGTTGAGATGTATAAAATTAAGAGGGACTTAGATAAAGTGGATATAAAAGACTAATTTCCTTAGCAAAGGTATTAATAACCTGGTGTATATGTTTAAAGTAATTGGAAGGATTAGAACGAGTTGAGGAAAAATCTATTTAGCTGAAATGTGGTGGGCCTCCAGAACTCACTACCTCAAATTACTTGGATATATATTTGACTTGCAGTAACCTACAAGATGACCGACCAAGAGCTGGAAAGTGGGATCAGGCGGGATAACTCTTGTTTGGCTGGCATCGACATGATGGACTGAATAGCCTCCTTCTATGACACAAAATATGTATGAAAACAATAGTACTTAAAAATATATATATAGTTTTAACCTAGCTATTTCCCCTCAGAGAAGCAGTTTTAAAATTTATATTGAGTTATTTGTGCTCGAGTCAAATGCTACTATTCTCATGCATCCTGGAAAAGTGAGATACAGCACTGAGCTTAACTATTCAGTTACTACAGCACATGCTACTATGAAAACTGTTATCAAAATACAAGAATCGCTTCAACCTGACTCAAAATGGCCATCCTGTACTGATCAAATTTTATGAGCATTAGATTTTCTTTTAAATAGTATTTCTACTTCGATTTACATAGTCTGATGTTACAGGAACTGAACCTGTGTGCTGCTTGTGACAGCATTTTTGCTTTTATTCATATTTTTTCAACAATCTAAACAAACAAACAAAGGTGAAATTGATTGTATGCTAATACAACAATATCAATGTCTACATCATTGAAACATCCCTTGTTTGTTTATTTGCAACACCTTAAGATTGCAGCACTGCAGATTTTACTGTCAAGGATAGCAAACTGAAGCACAAAACATCTTTACGAAAATTATGACTGAATTTTTAAAATTTACTTTTTCCACAGGGCCTGGGCATCATTGGCTAAGCTAACATTTATTATTCATAGAGTCATAGAGGTTTACAGCTTGGAAACAGGCCCTTCAGCCCAACTTGTCCATGCCGCCCATTTGTTTTTAACCACTAAGCTAGTCCCAATTGCCCGTGTTTGGCCCATATCCCTCTATAGCCATCTTACCCATGTAACTGTCTAAACGCTTTTTAAAAAGACAAGTTTGTACCCACCTCTACCACTACCTCTGGCAACTTGTTCCAGACACTCACCACCCTCGGTGTGAAACAATTGCTCCTCTGGACCTTTTGTACCTCTCCCCTTTCACCTTAAACCTATGCCCTCTAGTTTTAGACCCCACTACCTTTGGGAAAAGACATTGACTTTTATTGCCCATCCCTAGTTGCCCTTGAGAAGGTGGTGGTGAACTGCCTTCTTGAATCGCTGCAGTTCATGTTCTCTGGGCTGTCCCACAGAATTTGATTGAAACCTTTAAGATCCTGAGGGGTATGGACAGGGTGGATGTGGAGAGAATGTTTCCTCTTGTGGGAGTTTCTTGAACTAGGGGTCACTGTTTAAAAAAGGGGTCTCTTACTGAAGACAGAGATAAGTTTTTCTCTGAAGGTTGTGTATCTTTGGAACTCTCTTCCTCAAAGAGTATTTGAATGTTTCAAGGCTGAGCTAGATAGATTTTTGATTAACGGGGGGGGGGGGGGGGGGGGGGTGTGTGAAAGATTAGTAGGCAGGGATACAGAGTTGAAGTTACAATCAGATCAGCCATGATCTTATTAAATGGAGGAGCACACTGCAGTGGCTGTTTCTCTGATACGTAAAAAAACAGGACCTAAAATGATCTCTCCCACTGCCAAGCTAGTCAATAGAAACAGTAGAATATGGCAGGTTGATGTGTGGCTGGAGATAGGGTGCTGGGGGACTTCAGATTCCTGGCTCATTGGGACCAACTCATTAGCAGGTGGGACTTGGTTCAGAAAGGATCGAAGAAGAAGAACTGCATATCAGATATCACGATGTGGAGATGCCGGCGTTGGACTGGGGTAAACACAGTAAGAAGTTTAACAACACCAGGTTAAAGTCCAACAGGTTTATTTGGTAGCAAAAGCCACACAAACTTTCGAGGCTCTAAGCCCCTTCTTCAGGTGAGTGGGAATTCTGTTCACAAACAGAACTTATAAAGACACAGACTCAATTTACATGAATAATGGTTGGAATGCGAATACTTACAACTAATCCAGTCTTTAAGAAACAAAACAATGGGAGTGGAGAGAGCATCAAGACAGGCTAAAAAGATGTGTATTGTCTCCAGACAAGACAGCCAGTGAAACTCTGCAGGTCCACGCAACTGTGGGAGTTACAAATAGTGTGACATAAACCCAATATCCCGGTTGAGGCCGTCCTTGTGTGTGCGGAACTTGGCTATCAGTTTCTGCTCAGCGACTCTGCGCTGTCGTGTGTCGCGAAGGCCGCCTTGGAGAACGCTTACCCGAATATCAGAGGCCGAATGCCCGTGACCGCTGAAGTGCTCCCCAACAGGAAGAGAACAGTCTTGCCTGGTGATTGTCGAGCGGTGTTCATTCATCCGTTGTCGCAGCGTCTGCATAGTTTCCCCAATGTACCATGCCTCGGGACATCCTTTCTTGCAGCATATCAGGTAGACAACGTTGGCCGAGTTGCAAGAGTATGTACCGTGTACCTGGTGGATGGTGTTCTCACGTGAGATGATGGCATCTGTGTCGATGATCCGGCACGTCTTGCAGAGGTTGCTGTGGCAGGGTTGTGTGGTGTCTTGGTCACTGTTCTCCTGAAGGCTGGGTAGTTTGCTGCGGACAATGGTCTGTTTGAGGTTGTGCGGTTGTTTGAAGGCAAGAAGTGGGGGTGTGGGGATGGCCTTGGCGAGATGTTCGTCTTCATCAATGACATGTTGAAGGCTCCGGAGGAGATGCCGTAGCTTCTCCGCTCCGGGGAAGTACTGGACGACGAAGGGTACTCTGTCCACTGTGTCCCGTGTTTGTCTTCTGAGGAGGTCGGTGCGGTTTTTCGCTGTGGCGCGTTGGAACTGTTGATCAATGAGTCTAGCGCCATATCCTGTTCTTATGAGGGCATCTTTCAGCGTCTGGAGGTGTCTGTTGCGATCCTCCTCATCCGAGCAGACCCTGTGTATACGGAGGGCTTGTCCGTAGGGGATGGCTTCTTTAACGTGTTTAGGGTGGAAGCTGGAGAAGTGGAGCATCGTGAGGTTATCCGTGGGCTTGCGGTACAGTGAGGTGCTGAGGTGACCGTCCTTAATGGAAATGCGCGTGTCCAAGAATGCAACCGATTCCGGAGAGTAGTCTATGGTGAGCCTGATGGTGGGATGGAACTTGTTGATGTCATCATAGAGTTGTTTCAGTGATTGTTCACCATGAGTCCAAAGGAAGAAAATGTCATCGATGTATCTAGTGTATAGCATCGGTTGAAGGTCCCGTGCGGTGAAGAAGTCTTGTTCGAACCTGTGCATGAAGATGTTGGCATATTGAGGTGCAAATTTGGTCCCCATGGCTGTTCCGTGTGTCTGGATGAAGAACTGGTTGTTGAAGGTGAAGATATTGTGGTCCAGGATGAAGCGGATGAGATGTAAAATTGCATCTGGAAACTGGCAGTTGTTGGCGCTGAGCAGTGAGGCCGTTGCAGCAATGCCATCATCATGGGGGATGCTGGTGTAGAGTGCTGAGACATCCATTGTGACGAGGAGCGCTCCTGGTTCAACTGCTCCATGTGTGCCGAGTTTCTGTAGGAAGTCCGTCGTGTCGCGACAAAAGCTGGGGGTTCTTTGTACAATGGGTTTCAGGATGCCCTCGACATAGCCGGAGAGGTTCTCGCACAGGGTCCCATTGCCCGATACGATGGGACGGCCGGGTGTGTTTGCCTTGTGTATCTTCGGGAGGCAGTAGAGATCTCCAACGCGGGGAGTACGTGGGATGAGAGCACGGAGGGTGTTCTGAAGGTCCGGATCAAAGGTCTTGATCAGAGTGTTGAGTTGACGGGTGTGTTCTTTGGTCGGATCTGCAGGTAACTGTCTGTAGTGTTCCTCGTTCCTCGTTGTTGAGTTGTCGGTACACTTCTTTGCAGTAATCCGTTCTGTTCAGTATGACGATGGCCCCTGCTTTGTCTGCTGGTTTGATGACAATGTTGCGGTTGGTCTTGAGAGCGTGGATGGCGTTACGTTGTGCTTGGGTGATGTTCGGGGCTGTCTTGTGAGTGCGGCTGATGAATTTGGTGTTGACGCACCTCCTGACGGCTTGGGCATACATGTCAAGTCGAGGGCAGCGGCCTTCCGGAGGAGTCCAATTCGACTCTTTCCTCTTCGGATGCACTGCGGATCTCTCTGTCGGCTGTTCCGGTACATTGGCTTACACCAACTCTACAGCAAACGCCGCAGCCTGGAAACCAAGATCGAATCCATGTTCTCAACTTGCGCTCAGGACGCAGACCAGCTGCGAAACTCTGCCAAGCAGACGAGACAAAGGAACTACACCATCTACATGCACACCAAGAACAGGAAACTTGAGAAACTCGGCATCACCACCAGCAGCAACCAAGCCTCCCCCGGTACCACAGTAGAAAACAGTACCACTGCAGGGAAGTCCATTGTCAACTTGTCCGACTACACACTTCAACCAGATGAAATCGAAGTTCTCAGCCGAGGGCTTAATTTTTGCCCCACCACCAAAATAGACCCCATCAGTCTCGCAGCAGACACAGAGGAATTCATCAGGCGAATGAGGGTGAGGGAGTTCTTCCACAAACCCCAAGAGGCCAACAACGAACACAATGAGACAGCCAATGTACCGGATTACTGCAAAGAAGTGTACCGACAACTCAACAACGAGGAACACTACAGACAGTTACCTGCAGATCCGACCAAAGAACACACCCGTCAACTCAACACTCTGATCAAGACCTTTGATCCGGACCTTCAGAACATCCTCCGTGCTCTCATCCCACGTACTCCCCGCGTTGGAGATCTCTACTGCCTCCCGAAGATACACAAGGCAAACACACCCGGCCGTCCCATCGTATCGGGCAATGGGACCCTGTGCGAGAACCTCTCCGGCTATGTCGAGGGCATCCTGAAACCCATTGTACAAAGAACCCCCAGCTTTTGTCACGACACGACGGACTTCCTACAGAAACTCGGCACACATGGAGCAGTTGAACCAGGAGTGCTCCTCGTCACAATGGATGTCTCAGCACTCTACACCAGCATCCCCCATGACGATGGCACTGCTGCAACGGCCTCAGTGCTCAGCGCCAACAACTGCCAGTTTCCAGATGCAATTTTACATCTCATCCGCTTCATCCTGGACCACAATATCTTCACCTTCAACAACCAGTTCTTCATCCAGACACACGGAACAGCCATGGGGACCAAATTTGCACCTCGATATGCCAACATCTTCATGCACAGGTTCGAACAAGACTTCTTCACCGCACGGGACCTTCAACCGATGCTATACACTAGATACATCGATGACATTTTCTTCCTTTGGACTCATGGTGAACAATCACTGAAACAACTCTATGATGACATCAACAAGTTCCATCCCACCATCAGGCTCACCATAGACTACTCTCCGGAATCGGTTGCATTCTTGGACACGCGCATCTCCATTAAGGACGGTCACCTCAGCACCTCACTGTACCGCAAGCCCACGGATAACCTCATGATGCTCCACTTCTCCAGCTTCCACCCTAAACACGTTAAAGAAGCCATCCCCTATGGACAAGCCCTCCGTATACACAGGATCTGCTCGGATGAGGAGGATCGCAACAGACACCTCCAGACGCTGAAAGATGCCCTCATAAGAACAGGATATGGCGCTAGACTCATTGATCAACAGTTCCAACGCGCCACAGCGAAAAACCGCACCGACCTCCTCAGAAGACAAACACGGGACACAGTGGACAGAGTACCCTTCGTCGTCCAGTACTTCCCCGGAGCGGAGAAGCTACGGCATCTCCTCCGGAGCCTTCAACATGTCATTGATGAAGACGAACATCTCGCCAAGGCCATCCCCACACCCCCACTTCTTGCCTTCAAACAACCGCACAACCTCAAACAGACCATTGTCCACAGCAAACTACCCAGCCTTCAGGAGAACAGTGACCAAGACACCACACAACCCTGCCACAGCAACCTCTGCAAGACGTGCCGGATCATCGACACAGATGCCATCATCTCACGTGAGAACACCATCCACCAGGTACACGGTACATACTCTTGCAACTCGGCCAACGTTGTCTACCTGATACGCTGCAAGAAAGGATGTCCCGAGGCATGGTACATTGGGGAAACTATGCAGACGCTGCGACAACGGATGAATGAACACCGCTCGACAATCACCAGGCAAGACTGTTCTCTTCCTGTTGGGGAGCACTTCAGCGGTCACGGGCATTCGGCCTCTGATATTCGGGTAAGCGTTCTCCAAGGCGGCCTTCGCGACACACGACAGCGCAGAGTCGCTGAGCAGAAACTGATAGCCAAGTTCCGCACACACAAGGACGGCCTCAACCGGGATATTGGGTTTATGTCACACTATTTGTAACTCCCACAGTTGCGTGGACCTGCAGAGTTTCACTGGCTGTCTTGTCTGGAGACAATACACATCTTTTTAGCCTGTCTTGATGCTCTCTCCACTCCCATTGTTTTGTTTCTTAAAGACTGGATTAGTTGTAAGTATTCACATTCCAACCATTATTCATGTAAATTGAGTCTGTGTCTTTATAAGTTCTGTTTGTGAACAGAATTCCCACTCACCTGAAGAAGGGGCTTAGAGCCTCGAAAGCTTGTGTGGCTTTTGCTACCAAATAAACCTGTTGGACTTTAACCTGGTGTTGTTAAACTTCTTACTGTATCAGATATCACCACAGTCGGAGACAAATTGCGACCTCCCATTGAGTCCAAAGAAAGGCAGCATTAGATTCTGCTGCATTGCCAGTCCACTGGCCAACATTCACCGCCTGAAGATTCACATGTTAGGAACATAGGAATTGGGAGCAGAAGTGGGCAAATTCAGCCCTTCGAGCCTGCTCCGCCATTCAATCAGATCATAGCTGATCTCGCCCTGGTCTCAAATCCACCTCTTGTTCCCCCAGAAAAGGCCACGTAGATGAAGGGCACTGATGGAAAAGAGAAAGTATTTGGGCAGCAAATCATGGGAGGGGTATAAAGGACAAAAGTGACAAAATCCATACAAACCGAAAAAGGAAAATGTTTGGAGAGGAGCACGGTTAGAAGTCTCACCAACACTGGGTTAACATCCAACAGGTTTATTTGGTATCAGGAGCTTTCAGTGATAGCTGCTCCTTCATCAGATGAGTGGGGGGGAATTTTACTCACCCACTCACCTGATGAAAGCTCGTGATACCAAATAAACCTGTTGGACTTTAACCTGGTGTTGTGAGACTTCTTACTGTGTTTACCCCAGTCCAACGCCGGCATCTCCACATCATGGAGAGGAGCGTGAGAGCTGCAGGCACTACAGCAGGGCTGCGGGGCCGGAGGGGAGGGGGCTGCGGGGCCGGAGGGGAGGGGGCGGCGGGGCCGGAGGGTTGGGGGCGGCGGGGCCGGAGGGGAGGGGGCGGCGGGGCCGAGGCGGCTTTACCGTAGATGTAGTCATGGGTCCGCTCGGGTTTGAAGCGCTGCTTCTCCTGCCGACTCTGGGTGAGGGTGAAACTCATGCTGCTGCTCTGTGAGGGAGACCCCGCGCTGATATTTCCAGCGCCTTATCGACTGAAAGCCACCCGGTTCAAATCCCCTCAGCAGCAAGCTTGTTGATAGCGTGCGGCAACCATAGCAACAGCCGCAGCCAAGGAGGGTGGAGGGAGGGAGCGGCGATAGAACCACAGGGAGTGATAACATCCACACACACTGCCACCTATCCACCAGTGTGTTCATAACAACAAGGGAATTGAACATTTAAAAAATGAATAAACTTGTTCAGTCAATGCAATTACCCCCTCCACTCCCCCCCCCCCCAATCAATCTTTAATGAGGAAATTATTCTGTCTTTATTTGTTTCCCCATGACCTGAAACTTGAAGGAAGTGGTGAAAGGCTTTGTGCAGTATTCAAAAGTTAAAGTTTATTTATTAGTAGGCTTACATTAACACTGCAATTAAGTTACTGTGAAAATCCCCTAGTCACCACTCTGGCATCTGTTCAAGAACATCAAGGGAGAATTTAGCACGGCCAACGCACCAAGCCAGCATGTCTTTCGGACTGTGGGAGGAAACTGGAGCAAACTCAGGCAGACACGGGGAGAACACAGATAATCACCCAAGTTAGGAATCAAACCCAGGTGTCTGGCACTGTGAGGCAGCAGTGCTAACCACTGTGCCACCGTGCTCCTGGTTAACATGGTCAGCTGGGAGTAGGGTCCTTGCTTGTTCCAGATTCTCTACGAATTAAACTATAATCTCTAAGACACAGCTATGATTAATTCAGGAGAAAAGACACATTTTTAAAAATGTAATGTTTGTCGAATGCTTTAGTATGTTAGTTATAAAGGGTTGTCAATCTTTGCAGGTTAGCCAGTAATCTCCCAAAAACTGAACATCAATCTTCCTACCACTGCTTTGTTTAAAAATAAATCATTTATTTCGCAGATACAAAGCCATGGTGCAGAGAGGGTGGGCTAAATTCTAATCTACCCCCTTGATTTCGCAAAAAACAAATTCAGATTCAAATTGAAATCAATTGATTGTTCCCACGAAAGAGGTATAGTCGATCCAAGCTAGACAAGAACAGGCATTACAATATAATAAAATCCCTACAGTGCAGAAGGAGGTCACCCAGTCCATCAAGTCTGCACCGACTTTCCGAAAGAGTATCCCACCCAGGCCCTCTCCTCTGTCCTATCCCCGTAACATTGTGCATTTACCACTTAACCTAAATATTTTTGGACACTAAGGGCAATTTAGCATAGCCAATCCACCTGACCCGCACATACTTGGACTGGGAGCACTCGGAAGAAACCCAAGCAAACAAGGGGAGAACGTGCAAACTCCACACAGAGATTGACCCAAGGCCGGAATCGAACCTGGGTCCCTGACACTGTGAACCTCTGATCTCATGCTTGATCCTACACTTGATCTTAGCCAAAACTAAGATGCTTGCAGACTGGGAGGGAAGTACTTGACAGTTCACATCTGTGCTGGAATTGTGTTACTGTGACTAAGGAAATGTCAGATATGTTACAATGCAACTTGCTACATTTTCATATGTCAACACAGCGCTTCCACAGTAAAAGAGAGAACACAATGGCCTGGATTTTGCAGTCAGTGGTAAAGCAATGCCACTTGCTGCTAAATATGAAGCAAGTTGCCCATAAGTATTTAGAAACATAGAAAATAGAATCAGGAGGAGGCCATTCAACCTTCAGAGCCTGCTCCACCATTCATTTTGATTATCGCCGATCATTTAATTCGATATCCTGACCCCCTTGCCCCCTCCCCCCCCCCCCCCCCCCATATCCCTTGATCCCTTTAGCCCCAAGAGCTATATCTAATTTCTTTGTAAAATCACACAACGTTTTGGCCTCAACTACTTTCTGCGGTAGTGAATTCCACGCATTCACCACTCTTGTGGGTGAAGAAATTTCTCCCCACCTCAGTCCTAAAAGGTTTACCCCTTATCCCCAAACTATGACCTCTAGTTCTGGACTCCCTCATCATTGAGGACATTCTCTCTGAATCCACCCTGTCTAATCCTGTTAGAATTTTAGAAAAACAGGAGGTTTTCTCGCCCATTTTTTCAGCAAGGTAAGTCATGGTACTTTCGGCACTCTATGCAAAACGGAGGCCATAATGTGATTCTTGCCAGCGGGCCAGGGGTGGGGGGGGGAGTATTATGGACGCCAGCTGCTAAGCTCTAGGAGTGCCATTGCACCAGTGCCCCGACCTCCCACTGTACAGCGCACACAGTATGCTGAGAGACCTGTCATCCCCCACCTGCCCCCCCCCTCCCCCCTCCCCCCACTGACACTGCCACGCTCTCATCCCCTCGATCGCAGCCCTAAACTTCCCACTCCCCAATCGCAGCCCTGAACATTGCTGCCCTGGACGATTGCCCCCCCCCCCCTCAGATCACTGCCCAGCCGGTCAATCATCCCCCTTCCTCCCCACAATGGAGACCCCCTGCCTTAGCCCAGCCCCCCTCAGGCCCCGCCCCATCAGGCCCTGCTCCCATCTTGCCCCACCTTCTTGGCACTGACTGGTGGGCAGTTCCTGGGTGTCTGGTGTGCACTGCCAGGATGTTAGGCTGGCACTGCCCTAAGGGCACTGCCGGGCCCTGCCCCCGACCACCCAGGGGCTTCAATGGCCTCTGGTTTCACTGGTGAGGCTATCACATCTGGTTCCCATAGGACATGCTGAGTCATTAATATTTAAATCAGCCTCATGCCCTTCCCATGGGAAGGTTGCCGACCCTGGAGATCTCGGTCCTACAGGTATCTTGTTGTGTAAAAGTTTTTATTCTGTTATTAACAGTTTCCTGTTAAACTGTATTAAGGTCAATTTCAAAGCATTTATGACTTACATAATTTTGATGTTTCTATATTAAAAAATAAGTTCCTTCTAGTTGCTTCTAATAATGGTTCCTTGTTGAGGGGAAAGGGGTTAGTCCAATCCTCATCTATCCATAGATAGAAGTTGAAAGGAATTATAAAACTACCCTGGCATGCTCTGAATGCCTATAACCTACTGAACATTCATTAGTTGCTAAAAAAAAAGTATCACCAGAATGGCAAAATAAATTATCGATATGATGGTTCTTTATGTAGCCATATAAGCCATCAGTGCCTTCCTGATGACAGCTATCATTCAGAGGAAGAGTTTTGGATTTTCCACAAATAACTTATACCCGGATAGTCAAACTGTAACCATAAATCAGTGTGACCAATGGTGATATAGATGTTTTCAAGTTTTGCAACATTGACAAAATGGCACCAATCCATAACCATGTGTTTTTTGTAGCTTACTTTTAGGTTGAAGGCTGCGTTGTCATTGTGATGCCATTCTATTTGATAGATTTAAACAATATACTCTTATAACAAAGAAAGATTTGCACTTCTCACCACCACAAGATGTCTTAAAGTGCTTTACAGCTAATTAAGTGGTTTTGAAGTGTATTCACTGTTAGCCAGGTAACAGATCAGCCAATTTAGTGCACATTAAGCTCCCACAAACAGCAATGTAATATTGATTAATTAATTTATCCTTGTGGTGTTGATTGAGGGATAAATATTGGTCAGGAGACCAGGGATAACTTTCCTCTCTTTAAAGGCGTGCCACGGGATCTTTTACACCCACCTGAGAGGGTTTCTCATTTAATTCAAAAGGCGGAATTTCCAACAATACTTTTTGTGTTGAAGTCCTGAATTGGGACTTAAGTCCAAAACCTTCAGACTGCAGCAGGAGCACTCCCAATTGAACTACAGCTAGCTCTTTTAAAAATGTCTATTTCATTTTTATTATTTTTTATACAGTTTTGTTTAAATGAGAGACAAGCAATAACTATAGTTTATTTTTTATTGCGGTTGATTTTCAAACAATATCATACAAATACAATATATACAGATTTATTGATTTTTTTTGTATCCACTATGGATTTTTTAAATAATCATTAGGCCCCCAGCGATCTATGGCACCTGGCAATGAAACAAGATAAAAAGCAGATTAGTAAAACCAACAAGGAACTATTGCTTGGTAACATAAAATGGAAAAAAAAATAGGGAGTGAAATAGCTTTTGAGTGATAGCATAAAATGACTGAAAGCAAATCAACAGACTGTTCTATAAACATTTGTTTTTCTTTTCCATTGAACACCAATTCTACCTCTAAAAAGCTCAGTTCTCGTTCTTAATTTGTCAAGGTAAGTGAAGTTAACACCACATGAGGAATATTCTCACTACAAGCTCTAAGTGTCAACATCAAGGGCATCCAAGTACGATACAGTCCAGTACATAGTAAAGTTATTTTTAGTCTCTTCCAGTGATATGCCTTAGCTCAGACTTCAGAAAAGCACCCCTACTAATTTACTTAAGACAGTTCCATTTCTAACAGCCTGTCCGTGTGATTGTCAATAATTGTCAAATTAAGAAAAGTTTTGCTTGTGGTCTCAGAACCTGAGTTGTGACTGCCCAAATAAAAACAGAAAGTGTTGGAAAAACTCAGCCTGTCTGACATCAGTGGAGAGAGAAACAGAACATTTCAAGTCCAATACAAATCTTCAAAAGTTCCAAAAAAGACCGGCTGAGACAGGAGAATTTATAATTGAGAATAGGGGAGTGGTGGAGAAACTGAACAATTACTTTTTCTGTTTTCATTAGGAAGATACACAAATTTTCCCAGAAATATTAGGGAACCAAGGGGCTTTTGAAAATGAGGAACTAAAAGAAATTAGTATTGACAAGGAGGTAGTACTCAAAAAATTAATTGGACTGAAGGTTGATATATCATCTGGGCTAGATGAGCTTCATATCAGTGTGTTGAAGGAGGTGGCTATAAAGATAATGGATGCCTTGGTGGTTACCTTTCAAAATTCTACAGATCCTCGAAAGGTTCTTGCAGACTAGAAAGTAGCAAATGTAACCTCACTATTTAAGAAGGGAGGCAGAGAGAAAACAGAGAACTAAATACCTGTTGGTTTAACATCAATAGGAGGGGAAATGTTAGAATCTATTATAAAAGGATGTGGTGAGTGGACACTTGGAAAATAAATGATACAACTGCATCGAGTCAACGTGGAATTATGAAAGGGAAATCAATTTGATGAACTTATTGGGAGATTTTGAAGACATCACTTGTGGATCGATGAAAGAGAACCAGTAGATGTCTTGTATATGGATTTTCAGAAGGCTTTTGATACGGTGCCACACAGGAGGTTAGTAAAAATTAGAGCACGTGGAATTGGGGAGCAATATAAATGGTATGGATTGTGAGTTGGTTAACAGACAGAAAACAGAGGGTAGGAATAAATGGGTCATTGTTAGGGTAACAATTCAGGGTAACAGGCTGTTACTTGTTGGGTAGCACAAAGATTAGTGCTGTGGCTGTTCATAATCTATACAAATAATTTGGATGTGGGGGACCAAATGTAATATTTTGAAAGTTCCTGATGACACAAAATCAGTAAGAAGTCTCACAACACCAGGTTAAAGTCCAACAGGTTTATTTGGTAGCAAAAGCCACTAGCTTTCGGAGCGCTGCCCTTCGTCAGGTAAGTGGGAGTTCTGATCACAAACAGGGCATATAAAGACACAAACTCAACTTACAAAATAATGATTGGAATGCGAGTCTTTACAGGTAAATCCAATCATTATTTTGTAAATTGAGTTTGTGGCTTTATATGCCCTGTTTGAGAATAGAACTCCCACTCACCTGACGAAGGGGCAGCGCTCTGAAAGCTAGTGGCTTTTGCTACCAAATAAACCTGTTGGACTTTAACCTGGTGTTGTGAGACGTCTTACTGTGTTTACCCCAGTCCAACGCCGGCATCTCCACATCATGACACAAAATCAGGCAGAAATGTAAGTTGTGAAGAGAATGCAAGAGACTTAAAGCAGACTGTGACAGGCTAATGACTGGGCAAGAACATAGCAGAGGGAATTTAATGTGATTAAGTGTGAAGTTATCCACTCTGGTAGAAATATTAAGGCAGAGTATTTCTTAAATGATGAGAAATTGGGAAGGTTTGATGTCCAAAGGGACCTGTGGATATCCTTGTTCATGAGTCAGTAAAAGGTGGCAGATAGGTGCAGCAAGCAATTAGGAAGGAAAATAGTATGTTGGCCTTCATCACAAGAGGATTTGAGTTCAGAAGTAAAGACGTCTTGCTGCATTTGTATAGGGCCTTGGTGAGACCACATCTGGAGTACAATGTACAATTTTGGTCTCCTTTTCTAGAGGAAGGATATACTTGCCATATAGGGAGTTAAATAGAGGTTCACCAGATTAATCCCTGGGATGTTTTATGAGGAGAGATTGAGGAAACTGTGTTTGCATTGTCTAGAGTTTCAAAGAATTAGGTGATCTCATCTGAAACTTACAAAATTCTTACAGGGTGTGACAGGGTAGATGGAGAAAAGATGGCTCCCCTGGCTGGTGAGTCTAGAACCAGGGAACAGAATCTCAGTATAAGGGGGAGGCCATTTAAGACTGAGATGAGGAGCAATTCCTTCACTCAGAGGGTGGTGAATCTTAGAAATTCTCTACCCCAGAGAGCTGTAGAAGATCAGTCATTGAGCATGTTCAAGACAGAAATTGCTAAGAGTTCTAGACACTAATGATATGGCAGTGGCCTAGAGATAGATGATCATCCATAATATAAGTGAATGACTGAGCAGGCTTGAAGGGCTGAATGGTCTACTCCTGCTCCAATGTTCCTATGTTGTCAAATAAACTGCTGATTACTCAATCCCAGTTATTTCCAATTCAGTTTCAGGAAGGGAAACGTATATCCCTCTATTGTTATATACCACATTTCCTTTTTGATCTCCTATTTAAATGACTTGTCTTAGAAGCCAGGCTTTTAGCATATATGAATGAACTGTATTCTCAAGTCTTCACTTTGAACTGATCTCTTCTGCAGTTTTAATACCTAAAATTCTATACTTTATTGTTGCCTACTTCACTTAAGTAAATATCTGTTTACCTTGCTTCTACGGCAATTTGCATATCAAAACCTCTTCTGACAGCTGCATTCTTATCAATTACTCTTTCATCCCATTCTTCAAACTTTATTTTGTCCGAGCTTCTTTAATCGTCATCTTATCCCATTTTACTTTATTCAAGCTCTTGACATTGTTTTTTGAGATTTCCATCATGGTCACTGTGGGACATTAGGAGAACCACCCCTTCCCTGTCTCCAGAAATTCCACCCCAGTATTTGCAAGGGAAATGGCATTTGTGCCTTGCTCAGGGCTTTCAGTCGTGCAGCTGTCACTTGTTCCCTTTGGCAGTATTCATTCATCAAATAGTGGTGTTTGACAATATACCTCAGACCATGACTGTACTGACTGAAGATAATTTTGGTTGGGAGACCATGTAGCAAATTGATTTTAAAAAAACATTTTCAGAACAGTTGCTGGATATAAAAAAAGAAATGATCCTTTTCTTTAAACTCATTTCATAGAAAGTTAAAAGAAAACCTCCTCAGGAGAAAGGAAACAAAAATATTGTACTCCGGGCGTGGTCTCACCAAGGCCCAATGCAAATGCAGCAAGACATCTTTACTTCTGAACTCAAATCCCCTTGTGATGAAGGCCAACATACATTTTCCTTCCTAATTGCTTGCTGTATCTGCTTTCAAATCTAACCCAACCTAATTTCATTCAAATAAATGCATGAAAATGAATAGGGCATTAGAATAAACAATTCTCATAAGTACAAAAACTACCAGACTTTAAGAGCCACAATCTTAATGATCCAGACACTCAGGCTAATGCTCTGGGGACACTGGTCAAATCCCACTATGGAAGCTGGTGGAATTTAAATTCAAGTAAAAAAAAGGGTAGTCACAATGAAAATATTGTCAATTCTTGTAAAAAAAAAACCCATGCGGTTCACTGATGTCATTTAGGAAATCTGCCCATCTTTATCTGGACTGGCTTACATGCAACTTCAGATCCACAGCAATGTGGGTGACTCGTAAATGCCCTCTGAAATGGCCTAGCAAGCCATGCAGTTGTATCAGACTGCTACAAAGTCAGCACTTCAAGAAGGTGGTTCACCTTCTCCTTCTCAAGGGCAATTAGAGTACTAGATCAAGGAGGTTATTTTGAACTTGTACAAGATACTAGTTCAACCTCAGTTGGAATATTGTGTACAATTCTGAATGCTACACTATAGGAAGAATGTGAACACATTGGAGAGAGTGCAGAAGGGGTTTACAAGCATAGCTTCAGGGCTGAGAAACTTCAGTTATGAGGATATAGTTTAGAACTGATCTCCTTGGAGAGAAGACAGCTAAGAGAGATTCGATAGCAATGTTCATAATTATGAGGGGGTTGGACAGTGTGGATATGGAGAAACTGTTCCCAATCATAAGAATGAGAGGGCACAGATTTAAAATGATTTGCAAAAGAAGCAAATGAGTGGTTCAGGTTTGGAATTCTCTGCTTCGAAGTGTGGTGGAAACAGGTTCAATCGAGGCATTATAGAGGACATTAGATGATTACATAAATAGGAATAATATGCAAGGGTATAGTGAACAGGCAGGGGAAAGGCAGTAAATCATGATGCTCTTCGGAGCGCCAGCCACAATGGGACAAATGTCCTTCTTCTGCACTTTAACAATTCTGTGATTAGGGATGGCAATAAATGATGGTCCACATCCCATAAAAGAATAAATTTAACAAATTCATACACCTCTAATATTTAGACATTTTTTCAAAGTAACTGCTGAGATAGCAGATGCATTGATTGTAACCTTCCAAAATTCCCTACAATCTGTAAAAGTCCCAGCAGATTGGAAAACTGAAAATATAATATTTCTATTTGAGAAAGGAGAGAGACAGAAAACATAGACAGTTAGCCTAACATCTGTCACTGAGAAAATGCTGGATTCCATTGTTAAAAATGTAGTGTCAGGATATACAGAAAATCATAATACAATCAGGCAGAGTCAACAGGGTTTTGTGAAAGGGAAATTATGTTTGACAAATGTATTAGACTTCTTTGAGGATGTAACAAACAGGGAGAATAAAGGGGAACAAGAAGACATAGTAGCTGGAATTCTCCATTTTCATGCGCCCCACTACCTTTTCCTGCAAGCACACAGAATTTAGAAATCAGCTAAATCTCTGTTCACAGCAGCGGGACCGGAGAATCCAGCCCACTGTAGTGTAGTTGGATTTCCAAAAGCAGTCAATAAGGTGCCACATTAGAGGTTACGACACAAGAGCTCATGTTGTCGGGGATGATATATTACCATAAACAGAGGATTGGCTAACTAACAGGAAACAGAAAGTTGGAATAAATAGGTCATTTTCAGGTTGGTAAACTGCAACTAGTGGTGTTCCAGAAGGACCAGTGCTATTTATGATCGACATTAATGATTTGGATGAGGGGCTGAGTGTATTGTAGCCAAATTGGTTGATGACATGAAGTTATGGGACGGTACGGCAGCACAGTAGTTAGCACTGCTGCTTCACAGCGCCAGGGACCTGGGTTTGATTCCCGGCTTGGGTCACTGTCTGTGTGGAGTTTGCACACTCTCCCCATGTCTGCATGGGTTTCCTCCCACATTCTGAAAGACATGCGTGTTAGGTGCATTGACCTGAACAGGCACCGGACTGTGGCGACTAGGGGAATTTCATAGTAACTTCATTGCAGTGTTAATGTAAGCCTTACTTGTGGCTAATAGGTAAACTTTTTAAAAAAGCTTTTTCAAATAGAACATAAGTCATGAGGAGGACACAGAGCCTGCAAAGGAATATAGATAGGTTAAGTGAGTGGGCTAAAATTTGGCAGATGGAGTATATTGTGGGAAAATGTGAAGTTGTCTACTTTGGTGAGAAGAATAGAAAAGCAGAATATGATTTAAATAGAGAGAGTCTGCAGAATTCCACTGAAGAGAGGAATTTGGGTGTATTTGTACACAAAACACAAAAGTAGCATGCAGTTACAGCAAGTAATTATGAAGGTAAATAGTGTGTTAGCCTTAATTGCAAAGGGATGGGGTATAAAGTAGGGACGTCTTGCTACAATTGTACTGGGCATCATGTTACTGCCCTAGAGTACCTTATTTAAAGAGGGTATTACGTGCATTGTAAGCAGCTCAGAGAAGGCTCACTGGGCTGATCCCTAGAATGAAGGGGTTGTCTCATTAAAAAAGGTTCAGCAATTTAGGTCTACATTCACTGGAATTTAGAAAAATGAATGATTAATTGAAATATATAAAAATCTGAGACTTGTCTTGGTAAAAAAAATGTTTCTCCTTATGGGAGAATCTGGAACTAGGATGGATAATTTAAAACTAAGGGGACTCATTAAAGATGGAGATGAGGAGGAATTTCTTCTCTCAGGGTCATTAATTTTTGGAATTCTCTTTCTCAGAGAGGAGTGGTGGATGGGTCATTGAATATATTTAAGGCAACATTAGACAGATTGTTGATTTACAAGGGAGTCAAGGGTTATGTATGGGCCAGCAGGAAAGTGGAGTTAAGGCCACAATCAGACCAGACATGACATTACTGCATTGTGGAGCAAGCTTGAAGGGCCAAATGGCCTACTCCTGCCCTATTTCTAACATTCTTATCTTGATACAAACATAAGGCGAAGTGAATGAGGAACATTTCAATATATTAACAAAGTGCAAGTAACATAATTTCCCCAAAATACCATCCAAGCACATAGTTGGAATTCAGCCCAATGAGGATAAGATTCCAGCCAAGATCTTGTAAGGAAAGTTAGTTTTCATTTAAGTAGGTGGTTCAGTGATAAAGCTGCATCAGATTTTCCACTGTAATGAACCGATTCAACCAAAAGGCTGCAATTTTTAGTTTTACTGATATAAATACATAAACAAACTTATCAATTAATTCTTGCTGATCCAACAATTGGAGCATTGTAATGTTATTTTTCCATGCTTGGTAGGCATATACATATAAATGGACACCTCTATCATTAGCTTGAGCACAAAAGCATTTCACTCACATCAGGCTGGAGTTAATAGTCATAACAATCGGTCCATCCACTGACTGGAGAACTGATAATGACCCTGCTGTGGCTATTCTCAGGCACTCCATTGCAATTAAAAGCCGATCTGGCAGCTAACTAGCGCTCCTGGGTCTTGCAGGGTGAATGTCCTGCCTTCAAGAGCTGCTGGCCATTCAGAGGGTGTACCTGGCAGCTTGCCCACATGGCGTGTACCCCCTCCCTGCTGCTAGTCACTGAAAGCTGAGGCTCTTGAATGAGGCCCACAAGTGGCTCTAAATGGCCAACAAAGGGCCTCAATTGGCTTCAGGGCAGGAGTTGGGAAGGTGGCTGGCTCTCCACCCTGCTCTGTTACACTCCTTTATAGGCTCCCACCTTCAAGTCTGCTGCTGGGTTATTAAATTTCACAATCCAGCCAGTCACTGGAATAATAGGAAAAATCCTATCAGTATCGCTTACAAATGACAAACAATGGTCTTCTGGATTTTCACTTACTTTTGAGGGTATGTTGCCTTTTAGATACAACTAGCAGTATCTCCCCCCTAGCAGCAGGAAATAACTTCAACAAGTCACTAAATTTTTGTGCTGATAATGAATATAGTTTGCAGAGAGTTAACGCTCGCACAGTTGCTTTCCGGTAACCTTTAGTAAGAAGACAGATCTCTGAAAATAAATAAGAATTTTAGTAACCAACATCAGCTTAGCTGTTTTTTAATCAGTACTCCTAATGACACTATGATTTGTAGTTCTGTTGAAAAATGATACGGATTTACTTCTGGCTTGATTTATTGATCTGGATTTTTCTCAGTGGCGAAGGAACTGCTTTTGCCTTTCACCTCACACCCAGCTGCCCAGAGACTTCTCACAGACTTGACGATGGAGTTGCTATCGTACTAAAATGGGGAATTGTAGCATAGTACTCATAGGACTACAAATCCAAAGGCCTAATCTAATATTTGATGACATGAGTTCAAATCCCACTGAGCAGCTGGGGAATTTAAATTTGGTGAATTAAATAAATCTGGAGTAAGAAACTGGTGCCACAAAGCTCTCTCCTGGGATGGCAGGTCTGTCATATGAGGCGAGACTAAATTGGTTAGGATTATATTCATTGGAGTTTAGAAGAGTGAGAGGGGATCTCATAGAAACTTATAAAATTCTAACAGGATTAGATAGATTCAGAAAGAATGTTCCCAATGGTGGGGGAGTCCAGAACTAGGAATCACAGTTTGAGGTTAAGGGGTAAACCTTCTAGAACTGAGGTGAGGCAAAATTTCTTCACTGAGAGTGGTGAATGCGTGGAATTCACTACCCCAGAAAGTAGTTGAGGCCAAATCGTTGTGTGATTTCAAGAGGAAATTATATATAGCTCTTGGGGCTAAAGAGATCAAGGGATATGGGGGGAAGGCGGGATCAGGATATTGAATTTGATGATCAGCCAAATTACTAATTGTGGTACAATCAGTAGCACACCCATGCATTGCAACACTGACTCAATTCGCACAATTGACTCATCAAGGAAGGGTCAGAGAGCTGATTAGACAATTGGCTTCCTCTTGTGGCAGGCGAGGCACATCTGATTTGTGTGAAGACTGCAATTAGACTGTCACTTTCATCCTTGGAGGGCACCCTTATGCCCTCATTTTACATGGGCTGTAGGTTAAACACACCTTCCAACTGGAACAGCCATCCACCATACACTAATCCCTGACAGCCAGGCTTCCATAACCAGTGGCCTTGAACATCATACAGCTCATGCCCTCTGGCTTCATAGTGCTACTCCAGTGTGGGGTTCATTCTCATTGCAGGCCCGTGTGGGCCTTCAGGCCTCATTAGACTGGAAAACACCCCTTGTCAGAGTCCCCCACTCTGCCCATGCAGCTTGACCTCTCATAGGACCCCAAACAAGAAACTCATAGTCGCCTCAGTACTGACCCTATGGTTTCACCTGCTCCCACCCACTTTCCAGCTGCCACTCTGGAAGGGCAATCCCTCAGCGGTGATACTGGCACAAGCCCAGCAAGGAGGACATGGGAAGCACTGCCTGCAAACCGGCCACCAGACTCCTTTAAACCTTGAGGCTCACAGACATGAAGGGCTACTAAGGTCTGCGAGCGACCCCCAACCCCAAGACATCAATACTGAACCCCCCCTCCGGTGTGATGTCATGCCAGTGACCAATGAATATTCAGTGACGGGGGAATGTCCCGTAAGGAAGGCTGGTTAATCATATAATGATGTACTAAAATTAGCTTCCCGGCCTAATGCAATAGATTTCTCATTACGCCACTGTCAAAGAGCCTTGAAAACTGGAAATCGTGATCTCGCCGGCGAGAATCACTTTTCCAATTCTCACTGAATTTTCCACCTGCGTCGTCATTCTTGCTGACGGCTAATGTGGGCTCAAAATCACCCCCTTTGTGTCTCTCTTCAGCCTTCACACAAGTCCCATTCCAGAAATAAATAATAGAAAATTGAGGAAATTAACATCAGCAGAGATAAAGTATTGGATAAGTTTAAGAGACCAAAGTTTGCCAGGACCTGATGGCTTACACACTAAGAGAGATAGCTGCAGAGATAGTGTATGTGCTTGCTATGATTTTCCAAATTCCTTAATGGTTCCACTAGATTGGAAGTTAATATTATATCACTTTTCAAGAAAGGAGGGAGGAAGAAACCAGTTTTGACAAATGTATTAAGAGTTTTTTGAGGATGTAACTTGTAGGTTAACTAAAGTGGGACCAGTAGATGTAGTATACATGAATTTCCAAACAGCATTCGATAAGGTAATCTAAGCAGAAAAAAGCAGGGGACATGGTTTGTATCTAGGTAACTTGCCCTCTCGCTGTTGCATCATAATGCCTGCAGCTCATTAACTCTGAGCCGAAGCTCCTCAAGCCACAGATGCTTATTACAGATATGGTTGCTCTGGATTGGAGTGGTATCAAGGAGCATCTACAAGCTGCAGTGATGATGCATCACCCATCTTGCCATCTTCATTGTGTTAATTAAAGTTATTTTTCATTCTTAATTCATAGTTCCCCTCTTCACTGAACTTACTCATCAAAACAAATTCCTGGTTTCACTGTACAGCCAAACAGCACTCAGAAACCCCTGTATTTATACTTTCTGAATAACAATGATGAGTCTGCTAAAGCTCAGAAATCAGTTTAAGCTAACTGTCTAATTTACTAGCTTCAGCTGCCCACGGAGAGCTTTATTGATTATGCTTGTTTAAGACTGGAATAAACTTAACTTACTTCTGAACTTAAACAGTATTTTTAGTTAATTGCTAAATTAGAAAAACATAGATTTTAGAGAAAGATTAATACTTATAACTCCCTCACTCACCAAACTCATGGCTTCACATTCTGTGAACTCATGTAGCACAAAATGTTACAACTCTCTCCCTAAATGCATTGTAGGTGCATCTATACCAAAAGGATTATGGGTTCAGAAGGTAGCTCACCACCACCTTCTCTTAGGCTGTTAGAGATAAGCAATAAAAGCTGACCTGGGCCAGTGATACCCAAATCCTGTGAACAATTACATTCATGTCATAGAATTACACAATTATTACAATGCAAAAGGAGGCCATTTGGCCCAACATGTCTGTGCCAGATTTCTGAATGTGGCTTGACTTTAGTGCTATGATGTGATTTGTTGGTTGTGGGATTACTTTTCTCTGACTATAGTATGCTACTCCCACTATTTAGTATGCATGAAGTCCTGTCTTACAGCTTCATCAGGCTTCTACCCCTATCTCTCCTGGTACTACTCCTGGCACCTGTACTCCTCATTGAACCAGGTAACAATGCAGGCTGGGAAGTTGGGGGAGCCAAGCAATTCAGCACTTCAGATTTGTTTTATTCCCCAAACTCTCTTAATTCCAAAATTGGCTGTGTACACAATCAAGAATACTGATCTGAAGTTAGAACAAACAAAACTCATTTAAAAAATCAGAACAATTAAAGTGAGAAGTACACCTAGAAATATAATTTTATACATCTAATACAATGCACTTCCCAAACCCTTTATTATTTCTATTAATGAAGATCTTGCTTTCACTGACCTCCAAAGTAAGCACCATTAGAGAGGTGCTTTTGATAATACGTTGTCTCTACTGAAACGATACCAGAGTCAATGAAGAACATCCTATCTGCCACAGCACCCTCTCTTATTATCACGTCGTTCCTCTGAAATACTTCATAATGCAGATTTGAGATAATAGCTTTCACAAAATTAGGATCTGCATTTTGGAACATTGGCACATTGTGGACCAGACTTCTGCATAGGAAAGTTAGAACATCCTGTAACAAAATAACAAGTCAAACAACATATCACTAGCTCATGAACCACTGTTTTTGAAAAAAATATGCTTAGATAAAAATCTTGCCTGGCATTTTGATGGCAACAGGTCTTTCATTATGAACCTGAGAGCTTCCTGACATCTGATCCTGCCTGCTTTAGTGGGATGACTTTGTCATGATGATGGAGCAAAATCTCAAATTATATATGGACACGACTAAATAAGATGTGTTTGTAAAAATGGACATACAAGCCAAAGATGACTGAGGATGTAAATTCTGAGAATGTAAAATTTGTGACTGTCTGAGAGATTCCTGTATGGGTGACGCTAAGAGAGACAATGGAATGTCAGACACTTTCCCAGACAGATATTTCAAAGGAAAAAGCCATGCAATGTGAACTGCCATCTCCTATGGAGATAATTGAAGCTGATTATCATCTCAGCAGGAATTGTATTGGGTGCAATCTTATTTGCCGTTCACACTCTGCTGCCCATACAAGCGAGGACGAAGAATTTGGCACTCAGCCAAATCTCTGTTCACTGCAGTGAGCCCAGAAAATCCAGCCGATATGAATGGCCAGAAAATTCTGCCCATTCTGTCAGTTATGCCCTCCCAGGAATACACAAAGGTCTGGAATTAAAATCTAGCTGCAAAACTGCATGTGGACTAGTGCTGGATGTGTCAAAGTGTGTGACATAGAAGCAAGAAAAGCAGCAGTCATCCATATTCTGGCAGGTATAACAATAAAAATCTTGCCCTTTCTCTGGTTGTTGAAAAGGATGTGGAGATGCCGGCGTTGGACTGGGGTAAACACAGTAAGAAGTTTAACAACACCAGGTTAAAGTCCAACAGGTTTATTTGGTAGCTAAAGCCACACAAGCTTTCGGAGCTCTAAGCCCCTTCTTCAGGTGAGTGGAAAAGGAAGCACAACAACTCCTCTCAGTTAACCTGCAGAACCAGGAATCTCAAAACCAAATATTCAATTGCTAAAGCCAGCGTTACTGGAATGATAACTCTCAAATGGCCACAATGCTTCACCATTTACTCCTCACGGACAAGTCAAAAACTGATTCATATATGTTTTTACTTATATTTTGACTCACTTCTAATCTGTGTGAATGTATGTGCATGCATGTGCATGCCTTTTTATTACCGTTCTTGTGTTTAATGGCTAATAAACTCACTCTTTAACTCAAGCAAGCCTGGTTAAATTAACTCCTTTTACAACATACACACATTTGGACTGGGAAAAGGTATCTGCCAGGGGAGGGATTGTTTTGAAATAATCTTGTGGTGGCCAAGGAAGGGGGTTGAATACAGAAAGGAAGCCAGTTCATCTCTGCTCACCTGGGGATGTAACAATTTCGAGTATCCCATTCAGAACTTAATAAATTGGGGCTCATGACAAGAGCACTCCCTCAGAGAGGACAGAGGGGAACAAATTTGATGATCTCACATGGGGACCAATCGTAACAAATTGATGGATCTCGTCGGAGATAATAAATTTGGCTCTTTGTGCGGGGATCAGTCATAACAATTTTTAAAATTTTCGGTTGGATACCAAAACAGGACATGTAATAGAAACAAAGAATTTAACTTAAAGAGAAGAGTGTGTGAATGTCAGGAGCCTAGCACCCAGGACATAGTGGCAATGCTGAAGGAAATTCAGTGATCTCACTAGCAGCTCTCTTATTCTATTCCTATCCTATCACACCACTCACTCAACAATCCATCTCCCTCACCCCCCTCCTGCTCATTCAACCTATTGTCCAATGGTCCTGTCAAACACCACGAAGACTTGGACTCTGCTGCTCCAATACCGCACCCCTCCCCAACTTGGTCTGTTGAACCCCATCAAGATTTAGGCTCCACCTGTCCCCCATCATGTATCTGTCAAATCCCGTGACTCCACTAATTTGTCAGCATTTAGTAGGATGAGTAATGGCAGCCATGTCTGGGCTGGTTGGGCGGCACGGTAGCACAGTGGTTAGCACTGCTGCTTCACAGCTCCAGGGACCTGGGTTCGATTCCCGACTTGGGTCACTGTCTGTGTGGAGTTTGCACATTCTCCTCGTGTCTGCATGGGTTTCCTCCGGGTGCTCCGGTTTCCTCCCACAGTCCAAAGATGTGCGGGTTAGGTTGATTTGCCATGCTAAAATTGCCCCTTAGTGTCCTGAGATGCGGAGGTTAGACGGGTTAGTAGGTAAATATGTAGGGATATGGGAAAGGGCCTGGATGGGATTGTGGTTGGTGCAGACTCGATGGGCCAAATGGCCTCTTTCTGCACTGTAGGGTTTCTATGATCTTCTATGGTGCAAGGTTTACTGACGGCTCCCTCAGGTCCTGCTCCCGGCCTTGTTACTGGTGGAGATTTTCCAGGCTAGGAGTCTCTCCTCCCTGCCTTGGCTGCCTTGGAGCTGTGGCGGCCAAGGGGAGGAGGAGGTTGGAAAAAATAAGAGCCTAATTCAATTGTTAAAAAGTCGGAATTCCGCTAAACGGCTGAAATTTCCCATCACTAACTGGGCAGCCCAGTAAAGCTTCAATCCAGCTGATCAAAGTCTGCATCTGAGAAGCAGAATGAGTATATAATGTCCCTTGTGATTATCTAGTATCATACCTTTCTTCCCAAGCACTTGCAAATTTGTGTTTGGAATCATCAAGCTGCATTCAGTCCTACCATTGTGGCCAGCAACCTTCTGGAGATGTGCAAATGAACTGTCTTTTCTGTGCTGTAATCATTCAATGATTCTAAGCAAGTACTAGAGCTTTTTAAAAATGAAATTACAAGAAGCGGGTGCCGCCTTGCTAGGCCAGAGTTTTTGTTGTCCATCCCTAATTGCCCTTGAGAAGGTGGTGATGAGCTGCCTTGGTGAACCACTGCAGTCCATGCAATGTAGATATACCCACAGTGCTGTTAGGAAGGGAGTTCTAAAATTTTGACCCAGTTAGTGAAGAAATGGCAATACATTTCCACGTCAGAAGGGAACTTGCGAGTGATGATGTTCCCATGCATCTGCTGCCTTTGTGCCCCTAGCGAGTAGAGGTTGCTGGTTTGAAAGGTGTTGTCAAAGAAGCCTCGGCGAGTTGTTGCAATACATCTAATATATGCTACACATTCTGTCACCGTTGGTGGTGGAGGGAGTGGATGTTGAAGGCAGTGGATGGGGTGCCAACTACATGGGCTGCTTTGGCCTAGATGCTGTTGAGCTTCTTGAGTGTTGTTGGTGCTGCATGAATCCAGGCAAGTGGAGCATATTCCAAGACACTCCAGACCTGTGTCTTATAGATGGTGGACAGGCTTTGGGGAGTCAGGATGTGAGTTACTGTCTGCTGAATTCCCAGTCTCTGACGTGCTCTCTGACCAGCCACAGTGTTTATATGTCTAGTTCAATTCAGCTTCTAGTCAATGATAACCCCACAGGAAGTTTATAGTGGGGGTTTAGTGATAGTGATGCCATTGAATGTCGTGGAGAGATGGCTGGATTCTCCCTTGTTGGAGAAGATTATTGCCTGACACTTGTGCGACACGGATGTTACTTGTTGACATTCTGTTATCTTTTGGCGGTGACTGTCAGATCTTCCTCAGAGATCTGTGGGAGCTCTTGCTTCCTCACGAAGCTGCAATGGCTAGCAAGGTATCAATCTGACCTGTCTAGAAGTAGAAATTCAGAAGGGAAGGGTTGGGATATGGGGAGAAAGAAAGGGGTTACACAATCTGCAGCCTGCACTTCAATTAGATAGCAGGAAAAGGGTAAAGTGCGATTTGAGAAGAAACATAAAGCAGGAACATACCATCATCCTGAATGTTTGAGACTCTGTTAGTCATTCCCATGATGCTGAGCACCATCTCCTCCAGAGGGTTCGGGTGTAGGGTTCTCCATGAGAAGTTCCCTCTCTGTATCTGGACTTCTGGAAATCACATTAACTGATAACTATTTCTGTGGTTCTTTTTGCTGTGGTTTAGTTATGTATGTGTGCTGTGTGTAGGCTAACAGGTTCAGAGAAAAGGATAATATGTAGGCTATAAAGGAACTATTTAATAGCATGAATAAACTATAAATGACTTTACCATTGGAGTCAAAGGATGGCTCAGAAAAGTATTTTTGTGATCTCAAGTATAAAGAATTGGTTAGTACTGCTGCCTCACTGTGCCAGGGACTGGGTTCAATTTCGGCCTCAGCTGACTGTCTGTGTGGAGTTTGCACGTTCTCCCTGTGTCTGCATGAGTTTCCTCTGGGTGCCCTGGTTTCCTCCCACTGTCTAAAGATGTGTGGGTTAGGTTGATTGGCCATGCAAATTGCCCATTAGTGTCAGGGGGACTTGCAGAGGAAATACATGGGATTACAGGGATAGGGTCTGATGGGATTGTAGTCATTAAAGGCTCAATGGCCGAATGACCTCCTTCTGCGCTGTGGGGATTCTATGATTCTCTTTAAACATTTTAAGTAAAGTTCTTTGCATATTTTAAACTTACTATTTCCTTGAGGTTCAACATTCTACATGTATTTTGTCATAGTCAATACCTCTTTCAGATATTCTGTCATCTCAGAAAGAATCCCTTCTTGATTAAACCATTTCCCATTAAAACGTTCTGTATAATAGTTTGAAATCTTCATCCGTAGTTCCCGGGGCAATCTTTTATTCTTTGTGTACTCTTCCACTTGGCACAGCTAAATTACAAAAAAAGAATTATTTTTTAAACCCTAATCTATTAGTTAAACATTTTAATTGTGTAAAGTAGCCATTAACCAACGACAGCCTTTTGTAGTGAACTGCACCTATACTTGGGCACGTTTTATCTAATAAAATTCTTAACATTATTTATGGATGTGACAAGATTTGCAATGATAGTTTATGTAATATATTTAAACTCTCAGCAGAGGCTTTGATGAGGAGTCTCAGTGCAAATTTGCATCTGAAGTTTATGGTTAAAAGAGAAAGATAATTCAACTCTGACATTGATCGCCATTGAAACACAGCAGGGCTTCCCAAACTGGGGCCTGCATAGGGCTTCCAGGGGTCTGCAGAGCTGGCAGCCACCACGTGAACAGCAAACACCGGTTCAAAAGGAGCAATCGATCAACTTCAAAACTAATTACTGCAATGAAATAGGCCCATTAGAGCAAGACTTGGTTGCTGATTAGTGGAAATTCAACAGATCTTTAACTGGCCTACCGAATTTTCTGTCTCGCCTGCTACAATTCGCACAGCGGGTAAGACGGGAGAATTTCAGCCAAGAGCTGTTAGAATACTGAACTGAGGCTCTAGTTTTACTCAGACTTCAACAAAAAAAACAGTTTGATAGTTTTATTAGCATCTGATGTTATCTTTAAAATACAATGAGTATTATTACCAAACTGAAATCAATAAACAGTAATGTTAGGTGTTACAGACAGGGCGCTGAAATCCCTGTTCCCTTCCCAACTGTCTGTAGTCAGTAAGCTTTTGAGAGGAAGATCTGTGTTTTTTAAACCCCTGAGAGTGTGTGTTCAATTTGGTTAACCAGCAATAAGCTTTTCATGGATTTAAATAAAGGATGAGAGTTGCTTATTTATGCATTCAACCTGAAATCTAATACTACAGCACTCACTCACACAGTTACACACAAAGCCACTCAAGAAAACTACAGTTGAAGAAAATAGTGCATTTTTAAGGCTTATAAATAAAAAAAGGTTCCAAAATTCACGTCATTGCATTCTTCTGAAAACGCACATTGCAGGCCTAGTAAAGAAGACATATTCACTCCCAAAGAAAGAATTCAACAGCTGAAATCAGATGCCAAAGTCATTTCAGGGTTCTCTCAAAGTGACAGATTTTTTGCAAGTCACAAAGTTATTGGTTGTAGTCTCATTACCAGGTCGGTTTGCTGCATTGCTGAACACAACAAGGGAAAGGTTTGGACCCTTATGATGTTACAGCTTCTGATTCTTTTAAGCTATTGATGTTACTGCCCTTTTTGCTGCAACTGTCATTCTACAGTCAGCATTTAAAGATTACAAAAGGTCAAACATGGATGCCGTACCACAGTTACTCACAATTTCAGTTCCATTTGCAAATATGATGGTGATATTCAGTTGATTAGTCACATCCTGTTTATTGCTTTAAGACACTCATCTTGAAGGGGTTAAGACAATCAACTTCTTAATTTCATAAGAAATCCATTTGATTCAGAAATGTCTTCTGATGGACTCAGGATGGGTGTAATTTACAACTATTAGTCTGGAATGTATCCTTTTCGCCTTCTAAGACAGTGAGGCAGTTTTTGAATTCACAAGCCAAGCCATCTGACCTTTGATGGTCATCTTCTCGGCAAATTTTTGAACAAAAATGTTCATTTCAGAGTCCATATTGAATAAAGTCCATATCTTGTAAGTTAGGAATAATTACAACACAGAAGGAAGTCATTCTGCCCAGTGAGCCCTTGCTGGCACGCTGCAAGAACAATTTGGCTAGCCTCACTCCCCTTGCCCCTTCCCCACATCTCTACAATTTTTTCCCTTTCAGGTCTTTATCCAATTCCCTTTTGAAAACCGTGATTGAATCTGTTTGCACCAACTCTAAGGCAGTGCATTCCAAATCCTACACAATGTGCAAAAAGGTGTTTCCTGATATCGCCTTTAAATTGCTCTCCTCCAGTTCTTCACCTGTTTATCAATGGGAGGTTTCTCTTTTTCTACTCTATTTAGAACCCTCATGATTTTGAACATCTATATCCAGTCTCATTTCAATTTTCTCTTCTCCATCTCGCCAATCTATTCAGGTAACTGAAGTTCTTAATCCCTGGAACCTTTCTCATAAATCTTTTCCAAAGCCTCTCTAAGGTCTTCACATTTTTTCTAAAGTTTGTGCCCAGCAATGGACATAATATTCAGCTGTGGTCAACCCAGTGTTCACCTATTTTCAAAGCCTAGAGTCCCACATGCATTTTTGACCACTTTCTCAATCTGCCCTGCCACCATCAAAGCTTTGTATCCATCTACCTCCAAGTCTCTCCATTCCTGTTCCTTCAGAAATATATTACTTAGTCTATATTGTCTTTCCTCATTCTTCCTACCAAAGGGCGTGATTTTCTGGTCCTATCCATCAGCGGGATCTTCTGGTCCCCATGCTGAAGTTGACCCACATGAGGGGTTCCCCAGCAGCGAGGTGGGTGAGCCATGCAAAATGCCATAGGGATTGGTGCAACCAGATCTTGCTACAGACCAATGGCTCACCACATCCACCACAGGTACACCCACAACAGAGTTTGCCAAGAGTCTCATTCCAACAATCATGTTCTCTTGATGTCTATCACTATTCTCTTCATAAGTTTTTATGTTTCCAAGTTTTATATCCCTTGAAAAAATTGAAATTGTGCTCTAAAAACCAAAGTCCAAGTCATTAATATATTAAAAAATTGCAATAGTTCTGACCCTGGGGAACCTCACTTTGCACCTTCCTTCAGTTCAAAAAACAATAATCTATCATTAGTCTCTGTTTGCTGTCACTTAACCAACTTTGTATCCGTGTTGCTACTGTCCTCTTTTTAGCATAGGCTTCAATATTGCTGACGAGCAAATTATGTGACAGTTTATCAAATGTGTTTTGGAAGACTATATACATATTCTTGTTCCCTCAACAAAAAACTCAATCAAGTCAGTTAAACACAATTTGCCTTTATCAAATCAATGCTGGATTTCTTTCATTAATTTGCACTTGTCCAATGGATTGTTAATTTTGTCCCGGATTATCATTTAGAGTCATAGACTCATAGAGGTTTACAGCATGGAAACAGGCCCTTCGGCTCAACTTGCCCATGCCGCCCCTTTTTTTAACTGCTAAGCTGTTCCCAATTGCTCACGTTTGGCCCATATCCCTCTATACCCATCTTACCCATGTAACTATCTTAACGTTTTTTAAAAGACAAAATTGTACCCGCCTCTACTACTCCCTCTGGCAGCTTGTTCCAGACACTCACCACCCTCTGTGTGAAAAAACTGCCCTCTGGACCCTTTTGTATTTCTTCCCTCTCATCTTAAACCTATGCCCTCTAGTTTTGGACTCCCCTATCTTTGGGATTTCTAAATATTTTTCATCAAAACTTGTATATATGTACATTATAATTCTGCATAATATCTTGCTAAATCAAAGTTTGTGTGTGACTTAAAAATCCCAAGTAGATCGCAGCATTATGATTCACCATTTGCTACCTGGCTACATTTAGTTGTTTTCACCTGCTTGTCTCATCAGCTTGTCTCAATGGTGGCACATGCAGAAGATCAACAATTCAAGCCCACTACTGAATTGAGCACATAATCTAGGTTGGTGCTCCATTCTTTCAGATGAGACATCTGTCTGACATGGTTTAAAGAGTGGTGATGTCCTTCAAACAACATTTATCCTTCAACCAACAGCATAAGACAAATTAACCCATCATTTATCTTACTGCTTTGCAGGTATTATAAGACTTTATAGCAGCCTTTTAAAATCAAGGCTGATTGGAATTTGCAACAGTAGGCGCAGGGTTGTTTTTAAATAACCATGTTCACTGTAGCAAGAATTACAAGGAGTTTGAATCTAGACTCTCAGTTCTATGCCATTAAGTGAGTCCATTTGCAATGGCTATTTTTGTAATATGGCTCAAAAGTGTGTTGGTAGAGTTCCATATAGTGTATCATGCCAACTACTGGTGACTCATTTATTCCATTATTGTTCACCCATGCAGTTTTAGGGAGAAGGATCAATCTTTTAGTGCTTATGTATATTAATGAAAGTTTTGCTGTTCTCTACATCTTGTTGATATTGAAAACTAGTTTGTGTTCAGTCACTTGTTGAATTAAACTTGGGTTACATTTTAATTCTTTGATTTGTCATGTTTGGCAATTATGATCCAAAATGGAATAGTCTGCACGCTCGATTCAGACTTTTCCACTGGTCAATGAAAGTTGGCATAGATTTTTGATAAAGGAGGAGGAGGCTGTGGGGCAAAGGTCTAAAGAATTACCAGGCGCTCGGTGGCTGCATATACACAGTTGTAATGCTTCTCTGATGTGCTGCGCATTGTCCTCAATGATGAGAAGTCATAGCATCATGGGTAACCCCGGCCCCAAGGATCTAACCACAGTCTATCCTTCGTAAATAATTCCACAATGCCGGAATGGCAGTGTCAAAGCAGTTCCAAGTAAGCTGCATGCTCATGTGTGGTATTCACTGTACCACATTACAGATATTATATTAGGGGAATGGAAGCCTCTCCTATTGACCTAAGTCACAAGGTCTTTATTTGGTATTTTCACCCTCACATGAATTCTGTTGATCACTGCCCCCACATTCTTTCTTCACTTATGATATTTCATTGAAGATTAATTCAGGTGCCCTGTGAAAAGGTGCTTCTCTATCCTGGAAACTCCCTGATTTATATTTCATAGACATTGTGTGGCTAACTGAAAGTATCCAGAGCTGTAAAAAGTTAAAATGAAGTTATTTTTCAAAGTGCCAGACTAGGCAGGCTGCAACCATCAATGGTTTCCACTCTCCAGTAGTGACAGAGGGACGGCAGTGGCAGCCAATTCTGCTGGGGGTTCCCCCGAGGGCCACAAAGCACCAAGAAAGAAAGACCAGCCCCACAGGAACCTGCAAGGAGGTGGCCACATTTACCTGGAAGTCCCTCCATGCAGCGGGAACCCATCCTAATACCAGTAATATGGCAGTGGAGGTGGAAAGTGCTAATAATTGGCCACATTTGAATTCATTGACCACTGGCTTCTGGTTGGTGGGCAGCCACGCCAATGCTATTCCGATTATGCCCCACTTTTACAACCACTCCCACCTTCCAGCCTGTCTCAGGGGACCGGTTAATATTCAACCCCTTGTGTGAAACTATAGTTTCGGCTGTGGGCCTGAGTTTACCATTTTAATTCGAAGCGCTGAATCTGGGTACAATTCAGATCCGACTTGGAAATCTGCTTTCAGGCACCCCCGCCACCCCTCCCCACCTCGCCTGAAAAAAAAAGCGCGAGTCCGAATTGCGCTGTGGGCGGGGCTTATTGCGCCTGAAACAATCGGAGCTCTGAACTGCGCATGCGCAGTTAGAAAAAAATTTGATAAAGTGCACCCGTGTCACATCACTCCCGGGCCACAAAATGCGGAGAAAGCAGCCCGGGAGCGAAAGGCGGGAGCGATGGCCCCCACAGACATCACTGTCCCCCTTATCCACCCAGCCCCCACTACCCAGACTGATCGTGACCCCCTGCCCCTTTCCCCCACCGATCACCCACAGAGTGGCAATGGACCCCCCTGCCCCCCCCACCCCCCCGACCCCCCTCCAGAGATCCATCCGGCCTGCCCCTCCCACCACCAGAGATCCATTTTACCTGCCTCCCTCCTCCCACTCCCGCCCCCCGCCCCCCGCCCCCCAGAGAATGATCTGGCCTCACTCCCCCCACCCCCCCCATCCCCAGAGAATGATCTGGCCTCACTCCCCACCCCTCACCAGAGAATGATCTGGCCTTCCCCCCTCCCCCTCTCCTCCAGAGAATGATCTGGCCTCACTCCCTCCCCCCGCCCCCCCCCCCCCAGAGAATGATCTGGCCTCACTCCCCTCTCCCCCAGAGAATGGTCTGGCATCACTACCCCCTCCCCATCCCACCCCCCTTCCCCCCTCAGAGAATGATCTGGCCTCACTCCCTCCACCTCCCCCTCAGAGAATGATCTGGTCACACCCCCCCTCCCCCCCCCACAGAGGTACATCTGACCCACCTCCACCCCCGCCCCCCAACCAGACAATGATCAGCCCTCCCCCGCCAACCAGACAACGATCTGCCCTCCTCCCACCCTCAACCAGACAACGATCGGGCCTCCCCCCCCCCCCTCCCTACTAGAGATACATTTGACCCACCTCCTCCTCCTCCCCCCCCACCAGAGAATGATCTGACCCGCCACCCTCTACCCCCCCACCCACACCACCGATCTGAGTCAGAGAGCCATTGGAAGCGCTGAACTCGCCTCTTCAGCAGCTGGAGCGCCCGATTCAGACTTTTATTAGCATGTCCATTTCGGCGTGATTCTGGACGGCAAACGCGGTGGTAAAGGGGGAAATGCTGATAAAGTTGGGCGGGCAGTTCATTAATTCAATTTAAATGCATGCAAATGCATTTAAATCGCCGTTGCGCCCGTTTTGGGCTCGAATCAGATCGCGGCATTCCCGGGTCTTGGTAAAGTGGCCATCTGCACGGACGTGGCTGCAGATCGCGATAATGGCCTTACACCCGACTTTACCACGTTTTCGCGCCCGTTTGGCAATGGTAAAATTGGGCCCTATGTGATAGGATTTCTCCTTATAAAGTTACCTATCAAGTCACCATGAGTATCACATGACAGAACATTGATGCTCAAATAAAAAGTGTACAATATACACAATATTACTATTAATTTGGGAAATTTTATTGCAGCTATATAAAACCTTGGTTAGGCCGCATTTGGAGTATTGCGTGCAGTTCTGGTTGTCGCACTACTAGAAGGACGTGGAAGCTTTGGACAGAATGCAAAGAAGGTTCACCAGGATGTTGCCTGGTCTTGAGGGTGTTGACTCAAAAGAGAGGTTGAATAAACTAGGATTGTTTTCACTAGAAAGACAGAGAATGAGGGGAGATCTGACAGAGGTTTACAAAATTATGAGAGGCCTAGATAGGGTGGATAGTCAGAGGCTTTTTCCCAGGGTGGAACTGTCAATTTCAAGGCGGCACAGGTTCAAGGTGAGAGGGGGAAAGTTTAAGGGAGATATGCGCAGAAAGCTTTTCACACAGAGTGGTGGGTGCGTGAACGTGCTGCCACAGGAGGTGGTGGAAGCAGGTACATTAGTAATATTTAAGAGGCATTTGGATGAGTACATGAATAGAGAGGCAATAGAGGGATATGGACCGAGTAAGGGCAAAGGTTCCTTTTTTAGTTTAGTTAGGGCATCATGATCGGCACGGGCCCAGAGGACCGAAGGGCCTGTTCCTGTGCTGTACTTTTCTTTGTTCTTTATATTAATAATTAATTACTATTATTGGTAAAGTCAGAATTGAAAATCATTTCTTACTGAATATGTAACTGCTCCCAACCCACCCCCTTCTGCCAATTAAAGTCAGTATGTCAAACAACGGATGAAGTCTTGACAATTTTTTTCATCAGATATCCCACTTTAACTCCAATGAAACACTTTCGCTCGATTCCAAGACCTGAAATAAATTAAGTAAATCATATGGTTTCAATGGGGGCTTGTGTTTCTAAATTATCCTCTGAATTTGCAATCATGTTGGGAGCATTGATACTTCCAAAAATCAATTTCTATTGTTTAAAATCTGATCGAGAACAAGCTACATTGAAATATTAGATATCAACAAAGAATGCAAGTTTATGATAATAAGATCCATGGATGACCTTACATCGAAAGATTGATCAGCTGAAAGACTAGATTTTGTTAGACATGTCTGTAAGTTTTAATTAGACATAAACAATTTTTCACATTAAATTTCACAAACCTTTTCTCTGTATATTCGTCCTGGGACATCTGCATTTAATACCATAGCTGCCACATTCGCCACCATTATTGTATGCATCAGGGCTCCAGAAATCATACTAACCACAGTGACTGCAACCTCTGTTAATTCTGTAGGATAGTTCAATGAAAAATATCTGAATGCAAGAATTTTAATTTGTTGATATTTACTGTAACAAAATTGATTTGAGATTGATTTAACAGACCCTCCTGGGAGGATCTGAAATTTATGTGACAAGAGTGGGACTGTAGGGAGGATGACTTTGACAAGGTTCCTCATGGCAGACTGGTGCAAAAGATGAAGTTGCATGGGATCAGAGGTGAGCTGGCAAGATGGACACAGAACTGGCTCGGTCAGAGGGTAACAGTGGAAAGGTGCCTTTCTGAATGGAAGGCTGTGACTAGTGGCATTCCTCAGGGATCAGTGCTGGGACCTTTGCTGTTTGTAATATGTATAAATGATTTGGAGGAAAATGTAACTAGCTTGATTATTAAGTTTGTGGATGACACAAAGGTTGGTGGAATTGCGGGCAGCAATGAAGGCCGTCAGAGAATACAGCAGGATATAGATCGGTTGGAGGCTTGGGCGGAGAGATGGCAGATGGAGTTTAATCCGGATAAATGTGAGGTAATACATTTTGGAAGGTCTAATACAGATGGGAAATATACAGTAAATGGCAGAACCCTTAAGAATATTGATAGGCAGAGGGATCTGGGTGTACACGTACACAGGTCACTGAAAGTGGAAATGTAGGTGGAGAAGGTAGTCAAGAAGACATTCGGCATGCTTGTCTTCATCAGCAGGAGCATTGAGTTTAAAAATTGGCAAATCTGTTGCAGCTTTATAGAATCTTGGTTAGGTCGCCCTTGAAATATAGTGTTCAATTCTGGTCGCCACACTACCAGAAGGATGTGGAGGC